>NC_049995.1:11545074-11553915 GCF_000003815.2 Branchiostoma floridae
GCGGGGGGGGGGGGGGGTGGCTACCCAAAGAAAATATCTCCTGCAATAGAAAAAGTGTCTGATGCATTTAAGTTTTGCATAGCTAAAATGCATTTATTGGACCACTTTGGTCGGTTGGTCAAAATTTGGAAAAGAGAGAGAAAAGTATACACCCAGTTTTGTTCAGGACAATAATCGGAAACACAAAATTGATCTTCGAATTCCTAGGCTTGAATATCAGGGGACACCAAGGTCTTTTCGGGTGTTCAAATATCATTTATAGTCAAACATGAACCATAAGTTTCTTTTCAGGGAGTGCCTTACCAGGTATTGCCTTAATAATTTTCTCAATATGGTCATCATTTATGATATATATAGCGCCACGAATAATTTCAGAAAATTTAGAGACCTTGTCTTGGCTCGGCAGTATTGAAGCAAATATTTCTCATTTCAAAATGACAATTTAAAGTAAAGCTTTCCAGGTGTATTTCCCAAACATGTACATTTTTCCTTGAGTGGCCAACTATCTTTCATAAAAAGTTCATTCCAGTATCAAACCCTTTGATGATTAGATAAACTTGGATGGAAGCCAAATATTGTCAGTTACTGAGAGTGACAGGTTGTTTAAGGATGGCCTTGAATGTGACATGATGATTGAGACATACATCCTTAGATGTGACAATATTTTGAGAAGTGGACCCTAGACTTGGTATTATGTTACCTATGTGGTACAACAGTGTATACAAGGGTCATAATGATGTTGAACAACTGTCTGACCTGTTCTGAACTCCTTGGAACTTTAAAAGCTCAAGGAACTGGTATGATGATAGAAACTTACTGGTACATAAAGCTATTTATCCTATTTTTGATGGTTTGGGCTAAAATGTGGCCAAATCATTGGATCTTCTGTCGATTTGGTTTGATTTTTAACAGTTTCCGATATACACACAAAAAAACTTGTTGAAATCTCGTAACTTTTTCAGGTGTGGAAGATGAAAGTAATGGTTACCACAATACAAAGGAACAATGGGGCAAGCATTACCATTAGATAAAGATTTTTAGGATCATTAAAAAAAAGTGCTTTTTCAGGAACTCCTGTATTTAGTTTTAGGTGTCTAGGAATGTTACGAGAGAAGGGTGTGGGCATGAGAAACTTCTTGAGAGCCAAGGTTCTGTACACAGTCTTAAGGAATTTTCAACATGCTTCAAGTTCAATGTTACTGAGGAGTCCCCTGCTGCTTGACACACATCTGGGAGTTGTTGTAAAGTCTAACCAGGAGGGTTGAACTGTTTTCTGTGTTTCAGTATCAGTGCCTCATTAATACTAAATGGTTGACAGAATATGCTACGACAACAATCAGTATGAAGTATGTTCTAATTGTGATCCATTTAATAGATTTATGAATTAAGAGAAGTAACCAAAATCCTCTTTCTTTTCCTACTTTTTCAGTACAGGATTAACCATAAGATATCCTTTTTTAAAGTCAGTAGCTGAAATGTCAAGTGTAGTTCTAAAGAATGCTGCAAGAGGGTCTATATTATAAGTATAATTAGATTTCTCGCAACCGCAAGACAAGTGCTATTTACTACCCCAAAGTTGTGACCATAGCTTGCAGGAGATATCAAAAGCGGAAGTTCCACTGCAGTACCATGGGAAGCCTCTGGTCTCATCAATATCTAACCGCGCACCAAGTACAAGTATCAAGGCATTCTAGAGTTATCATGCTCACAGACGGACAGATCAACACTGCAAGATGCCAAACCAAGGAGGCTATTCCTTGGGAAAACCAAGAGAGGATAAATAATTACATAAGTTTGAGTGATGCTATATCATATGTATAAGTTATAACCAAGAGCACTTTAGGGTTCCTTAGATCTTCAAGCTTGGAAAAACATGTGGTTTGGGGAGAGAAGAAATCTTCAGAGAATATCTAGAACAGGTGTCCATCAAAGGAATGTCCACAGCTCATAAACACAAATCTCTACCATCCCTGTATAATCAGTGGAATGAGACTTGGTAACCAGACTCAGTAACATATTGTGACAGCATATTTTCTCAATTTCTGACAGGAAAACCTACCTTGGTATGTCCAAACTGATACTGCCAAATCTTCTTGCTTAAGGCCTGACTGTCTTGGGTCACCAAATAAACTGTCCTAGCTGCCCCATCCCGACTGGCCCCCAGGGTAGGCTATTTCTAGCTTTTTCCTATCCCACTCCCACTAATAGATTGTTGATTTTCCTTTTTAAAAAACGTCCCTTTGAGCTCATAAAAATAGACTTTCAACAGCTTTATGTCACGAAGTTCACATTTTAAGGACCGACGGGGTAATATTTTTTTCCGTCCCAACAAGCAAAAATCCAGGGACGGAGGGATGGGTCCTGGAGACAGCAAGTTGTGTTTGTCTCTCTGTAAGAGCTCATCTGAGAATGCCATGAATGCAGTTCTACCTCAGCAGGTGTTTGTAGAAGTGGATACAGTACTCAGAACCCTGGCTATTTGTGCTGAGTTGACAGACAGAAGACATGTGTCAGCACCAGGGGTGGCCTTTAATAACACAGATATCATCATGTCTACACTACTGGAATTGTTTGGGACCTTCCTAAGGGGATATATGGCTAAACCAAAGGATAGGATCTCTGTAAAATTTGCTTTGTTGGATTTTCTGAGACATTAGAATGCAGAGAAGTTTGTTACTGTAAATGCATCTACTTTTGCTGTAGCGGGAAAATGGAGCTTTCACGGTGGTTTTAAGTTCGCGGCAGCGCCATAGACGGTAGTCTCATACTTTAAGTTCGCGGTGAAGTGGTCACTGCGAAAACTGCAAACATAAAACCATCACAAGCATTTCTGCATTTACAGTATATGTACCATGTCTGTCTGGTTGGTGACCTAATGACATTTGTGAGACAGAACATAGACAGTCTATCAGTGTTGTGTCCTAACTATTGACTGATTGTTGACAGAAGATTTGGGCTAGCTGACAGCATAAGCCCTGGACTGGTACAGAAAGATCCCTGTTGTGTGTGTACAAAAATAAATAATCTTTGAAAAATGCATATGTTGCTGACTTGCTGTTAATGTTTAGTGACCATGCTTTTCAACTAATCTTCATATATGCCTAATATCTTACTTTTCTCCTTGAATCATTTTTTCTAAAATGTGTTTTCTTTAATTGTTCGTTTTTTAGACTAAGATCCCCTTTCTCAATCCTTCCTTTTGAGTTTTGTGCTAGCCTAGTTGACGCTACTAGCACAAAACTTGAAAAGTTTTAGGTTAGGTTTTATTTTGTAAACCTATATTTCCACAGTGATACTCTACAAATGATGGGAGCACAAGGGATGAAGAATTGTTACCAGGTAACTGGAGAACCCATATCAACAAGTCCCACAGGAGGACTGGAGTCAAGAAACAGCTTGACATCTAAAACCCCAAGGAGCAAATGCCGCCAAGGATGGATGTGGAAATAATCATTGGGTTTTCAACAGAAGCCAAACACCCTATCTGGTATTACTTGAAACCACATGTTGAAAGGGACTGACAACTAACCATTTAGTGTAGCATGTATGGAGAAGCAAGGAGGATAAAAAAAACACCTCCTTGGGAGAAGTAATACATATATGGTAAATGGCCTGGTACCCATTTACATTGTTGCTGACTGTATCTCGTCCTATTTGGTAAACATTACAGGGTAACGGCCATTGCATTTCATATATCACTATATTAATTATCTTGAATAATGGTTAGTAGGTACTCCGTGATTAATAAAGGTTGTAATGGGGAATGGGGTCAGTAATACAGTAGCTCCTATCAAAACTTTCAAAGATTCATACCCTTTCCGTAAACAGTATGACCTTACAGTTACAAACAGGACTCTATTAATTAGATGACCTTATACATTTGTATATGGTAACATGACTGTATATGCTTGATTGCGGTGATACGCTCCCTACTGTAAATGCTTAGGCCATTCAATTTGTTGGCTATTGTACTTGTACACAACACAAAATGTACTTGGAAAAAAAAGAGAATTAAGTATGAGGAGAAATTCTGTACCTTACGTACTCCTTAGTACACAGACAACCAATGAAATGAATCACTGTGGCCTATGGCTATGGGAAATTCTTTTTCTTCTTGCAAACACAATGTTTCACATGAAAATATAGATTTGGATTTTTCAACCAAGGAGCTTTCATTAGTTTCAATCAAAATGATAAACAAACTAAAAATAGTGACATATTTTGTTATACATGTATCTGTTTGTGTTGCCTGCGTTTCTAAGCTTTGATCTATCAAAGTACAAGAATCTAAAAAAAATCCTGTACCTTCACATTTACTAAGTCACTCCTACCAAAACCTATTCAACATTTCACGTTCCAATCCTTTCACACCTTTTCCCAATGACATCCCCTCCCAGGTTTGTTATGATAATTTTTGACCCACCTTTCCGACTTCCGAGTTGCCCATGCTGATAACTTTCACTCTCAGTGGCCTCTTCGCCTTGGAGTCCATGTCGGGCAGAGTCTTTAGGAAACCTTCGCTGATCCTTGTAAGAAATCCTGGCCTGTGGTTCACGGCTCCTTAGAGATAATCCATGAAAGACTACTTCCAGATGTTACAACTTTGCACCCACACGAAAAACGTCGTTTTACGTTTGCCAACAACTGGGTATCTTACGAGCAAATATTATGCAAAATTTCTGTCAGAAAAGTTGTATCAGACTACAAAATCGCTGTAAGTTGGGAGAAAGTTGACTTTGAAGGCAAAAAATCGTTACTTTACAGCGCGCAACAAAAAAATCACAACATTTCTCCACCAACCGGCTCGAAAATCTGGTTTGGGGATACGATTTCATATAGTCACTGCGCTTGCGCGGAAGTTACCACGGCGATTCCTAACAATCAATCTGATTGGTCAAAATAGTAAACTAATTATCAATGTTTATAAACTAGGCTGTGATTGGTCCTAAGTGAGCTAATTTCGCGGAAGATCACAAAATACAATAGGGAACAGTAAATTTACCATATTTCTATAGTATGGCAAATTTTCACTTAAGCAACATATTTAATAATAATGAACAAATATAAATTAATTATGATGTTACTATACCATATTTATGTAGAATTAACTTGTAATCATAAAACAAATTATGTCAGATTCAAGTCCTACCCCTATATTCATTGGTTTGACCTGAACCTACAAGTGAAATTCTAGAGGGGGTGGGCGAACACTGTTTCCTCTGTTTTGTGGCGATTTCTCGTCTATTATTTCAATATTTTCACCCACACAACACTAAAGATGAGTGTTTCTGACTAGCGGCGAAGGAATTCGAGGCCAAGATGTCGAGAAAAAGGTGGGTTTCTTCTCCGATCGTCCGTTTTTAAGAGTTTTTGTGCCAACTATTTTTCGTGAGTGTTGCAGACATGTTAGTCAACGCCACAGCTGTTCCTATATTTTTGCGGAAGGAAGTTCGCTATGCTTATTATAAAGCCTTCAGGAGCATATTATACATGTTTACGTCTCATATGATTATTCATGGTCTATGCTATACATACGTGGAACAACAAATATTTTCTTAACGTTAGTTCTGGTACAAGACAAAATGGAAATTTTTGTCGCCCCCCTCCCTCCCTATTCTTTCTGAAAAATATAATTGGGCATAATTTTTTTTATATTTCTTGTAAAATATGACATATAAACATTGTTCTGAATAGTGAGCAAGTTTTCCATGAACTATATTATATATTGGTATCCTAAGAGTTGAAAAAGGCTCTTTCAAAGACCCTTAAGTGAAATATTTCTGTACCTGTAATTTGCAATTAGTATGCTAAACTGACAGCTTAATTGTATTTGCTTAGATATAATTCACTTGACAAACAGTATTTGAATGTCATAAGCTGAGGGTAAATCAATCAATCATTCATGCAGGTATTGCGCTGAAGGGCAGTTATACTGGCTATAACGTACAGATACAGACTACAGATATCTTATTGCAGTCACTGAGTCAGCCTTGTTCGGTATCAAAATGTGCCTCTTGGCGCAGAAATCTTTGCTGATTAATTGGACAATGCACAGATTTTTCGAATGCTTTGTATGAGATATAATACCTGAAATGCTCCAATCGAATGTCAAATGTAGTATGTAAATTGTACCATCGGGACTATGTCTTTGTTTAACATCAGAGTGAGTCACAGAATTGAGCTGTCAGTAATTATCAGGTTCATTAGTCAGAGGATTACAGTCAGACATAAAGAGGATATCACAAGTGGACATTGTGAGTAATGGTACTTAAAATCTATTTTACAGTGAATATTTTGTGTATTATAATGCAGCCCAAAGTACAAAAAGCACACTTCCAGATTCATTCGACTTTACAAGGACAATTCCTCTGCGTCTTTTTGACAAGGACAATGTACCACAGCTTTATGTCCCATATGCCCTAAGGACTGCACACCTTTTCTGGTAGTTTGCATGTCAGGTGAGAGACACAGCCAGAATCGAACTCACGGCTTCTATTTCCAGAGACAGTGCTGCTAACCGATGGACTACGCACGTTACAACAGACAGACAAGACTTCAACATGTCTTCAGTTGTAGAACTTGTTCTCTCTTTATTGTTAAAATAGTCGACACAACATATTTTAGACGTCTTCGGTTGTTGTTGATTTGTTGGTATTTTCTTCCAGTGAGCTGAAGAAGCTGAGTGAAGAGTCGCTGACTCGGCAGCCGGAGGAGGTCTTTGATGTGCTGGAGAAACTGGGAGAGGGGTGAGTTTTTTGGTCTCTGTACACTGACAAACTGAATGATGGAAGACATTGATGTCGAAAGCGATCCTTGTGGACTGACGGATGAACGGCAAAATGAACCACTGTTACAATTAAATGTTGAAATATCAAATGTTTTTCCGAAGTATGGTCTCATGTGCCAGTTGAGGTGTTCATTATGTTCATTATGATAATTCTGAGGTTTCCCCTGAGACTTGGTATATTTGTTGTACCCGGTAATTTAACTCTGTGGTCTCCCAACAGGTCCAACGGGTAGTAATTCATGGTATTATGCATGTACGCATGGTCTTTTTAGCGAATGCCCACAAATGCCCACTCTAGAGAAGTCCGCGCTGCACGAATCTCATTTTTTTTGCTTGGAATATGTCCATGTTGTGCTCCCATGTATTAATCCTGAGTTTCAAGTCAATCCATTGACCCGAAGTGACATAAATCAAAGTTTTCGATTCTCGATGGTCTTTTTAGCGAACGCCCAGCAAAATGTCTTTTTAGCGAATGCCCACTATATCCACAAAAATATCGGCCGTCGCGCAACGACACCTAAACCTACCGCCACAAACATGTTCAAGATGGTGTCCCATTGATGTGTATGGAGTTTCCGTGCTTTACAAGCATTTTAAGTCCCTGTTTTTGGTCAAAATTTACGGCGACGATACTACCATACTTTAACTATAGCAATTCAAAATGGCGGGCACTAGTCATGTGACCTCCTTGCGGGACTGTTCTATAAGTATCGCGGGAGGGACTGTTGTAGCATAGCTTCTCATACAACCATTTTAGAGTGAATTCTGAACAAGATTTTCATTTCATAGTGCTATCATCTGACTGATATTTACAATGTGGTCATTTTTTCTGTGCTATTATTACCCAGGTTTGAGGAACTTAGTGCAAATATGGATATTGATTCACCTCAGTGCCCAATTAATGTACAAAAGGCTCAGACACATTAGTGTTATATAAACCTGAATAGGCAGGTAACCAATACTAGAAAAACATAGCTATTTATTATTAACAATACTATTTACATTATAATAATAACTCTTCACCAAACTGGACTTTTCTTATCTTTATTTATCACAGAAACATTGTTACAATGAGGATTTGATTAGATGAGTATCTGTTACAGTGTGTACAAACTTATTTCAAATACAAAAATGTATTTCGTTTCACTTCCTAAATATTTTTAAAGTATTGGAAGAAGTTGACACATAAACAATATTAATTGCATTATTTATGTGCAGTAAAATGTGACCACATGCCTAATAAAATGTTGGAACATGGCACAAGCGGGCTCCTCTTCTGAGTACAGAAAGGAAATGTTTTATAACATTTAGTTATGACGTAGAAAATTTCAATTGTACAATGTACCTTTATTAACATTTACAAACAAATTGTTTTTTTCTCTTCTTAATAAATGACAACAATACAGGTAAGTAAGGTGTGTTTCCTTTTATAACAGGCCAGGTAAGACGCCGTACAGGTAAGTAAGGTGTGTTTCCTTTTATAGCAGACCAGGTAAGACACCGTACAGGTGAGTAAGGTGTGTTTCCTTGACTACAGACTAGGTAAGACACCTTACAGGTGAGCAACGTGTATTTCCTTTCATTACAGACCAGGTAAGACACCGTACAAGTGAGTAACGTGTATTTCCTTTGATTACAGACCAGGTAAGACACCGTACAGGTGAGTAAGGTGTGTTTCCTTGACTACAGACTCGGTAAGACACCGTACAGGTGAGTAACGTGCATTTCC
Organism: Branchiostoma floridae; assembly: GCF_000003815.2. Lineage (NCBI taxonomy): Eukaryota > Metazoa > Chordata > Leptocardii > Amphioxiformes > Branchiostomatidae > Branchiostoma > Branchiostoma floridae. The sequence goes on from NC_049995.1 coordinate 11,553,591, forward strand.
TTTGATTACAGACCAGGTAAGACACCGTACAGGTGAGTAAGGTGTGTTTCCTTGACTACAGGCCAGGTAAGACACCATACAGGTAAGTAAGGTGTGTTTCCTTTTATAACAGACCAGGTAAGACACCGTACAGGTGAGTAACGTGTATTTCCTTTGATTACAGACCAGGTAAGACACCGTACAGGTGAGTAAGGTGTGTTTCCTTGAATACAGACTAGGTAAGACACCGTACAGGTGAGTAACCTGTATTTCCTTTGATTACAGACCAGGTAAGACACCGTACAGGTGAGTAACGTGTATTTCCTTTGAATAAAGACCAGGTAAA
>NC_049995.1:11554015-11557106 GCF_000003815.2 Branchiostoma floridae
AAAAATATCCCGTTATCCCCCCGGTTCGGGGGTTTTTCCTTGGCTCTTTAAAATATGGAAGACAGACCCTTCCTTAGGGGGGGCCGGTGTTTTTCCTTGATTGTTTGTAAAAAGAAAGCCCCCTTTTTTTCCCCTGAATGGTGTCTTACCTGGCCTGTAGTCAAGGAAACACACCTTACTCACCTGTACGGTGTCTTACCTGGTCTGTAATCAAAGGAAATACACGTTACTCACCTGTACGGTGTCTTACCTGGTCTGTAATCAAAGGAAATACAGGTTACTCACCTGTACGGTGTCTTACCTAGTCTGTAGTCAAGGAAACACACCTTACTCACCCGTACGGTGTCTTACCTGGTCCCTAATCAAAGGAAATACACGTTACTCACCTGTACGGTGTCTTACCTGGTCTGTAATCAAAGGAAATACACGTTACTCACCTGTACGGTGTCTTAAATAGTCTGTAGTCAAGGAAACACACCTTACTCACCTGTACGGTGTCTTACCTGGTCTGTAATCAAAGGAAATGCACGTTACTCACCTGTACGGTGTCTTACCTAGTCTGTAGTCAAGGAAACACACCTTACTCACCTGTACGGTTTCTTACCTGGTCTGTAATCAAAGGAAATACACGTTACTCACCTGTACGGTGTCTTACCTGGTCTGTAATGAAAGGAAATACACGTTGCTCACCTGTAAGGTGTCTTACCTAGTCTGTAGTCAAGGAAACACACCTTACTCACCTGTACGGTGTCTTACCTGGTCTGCTTTAAAAGGAAACACACCTTACTTACCTGTACGGCGTCTTACCTGGCCTGTTATAAAAGGAAACACACCTTACTTACCTGTATTGTTGTCATTTATTAAGAAGAGAAAAAAACAATTTGTTTGTAAATGTTAATAAAGGTACATTTTACAATTGAAATTTTCTACGTCATAACTAAATGTTATAAAACATTTCCTTTCTGTACTCAGAAGAGGAGCCCGCTTGTGCCATGTTCCAACATTCTATTAGGCATGTGGTCACATTTTACTGCACATAAATAATGCAATTAATATTGTTTATGTGTCAACTTCTTCCAATACTTTAAAAATATTTAGGAAGTGAAACGAAATACATTTTTGTATTTGAAATAAGTTTGTACACACTGTAACAGATACTCATCTAATCAAATCCTCATTGTAACAATGTTTCTGTGATAAATAAAGATAAGAAAAGTCCAGTTTGGTGAAGAGTTATTATTATAATGTAAATAGTATTGTTAATAATAAATAGCTATGTTTTTCTAGTATTGGTTACCTGCCTATTCAGGTTTATATAACACTAATGTGTCTGAGCCTTTTGTACATTAATTGGGCACTGAGGTGAATCAATATCCATATTTGCACTAAGTTCCTCAAACCTGGGTAATAATAGCACAGAAAAAATGACCACATTGTAAATATCAGTCAGATGATAGCACTATGAAATGAAAATCTTGTTCAGAATTCACTCTAAAATGGTTGTATGAGAAGCTATGCTACAACAGTCCCTCCCGCGATACTTATAGAACAGTCCCGCAAGGAGGTCACATGACTAGTGCCCGCCATTTTGAATTGCTATAGTTAAAGTATGGTAGTATCGTCGCCGTACATTTTGACCAAAAACAGGGACTTAAAATGCTTGTAAAGCACGGAAACTCCGTACACATCAATGGGACACCATCTTGAACATGTTTGTGGCGGTAGGTTTAGGTGTCGTTGCGCGACGGCCGATATTTTTGTGGATATAGTGGGCATTCGCTAAAAAGACATTTTGCTGGGCGTTCGCTAAAAAGACCATCGAGAATCGAAAACTTTGATTTATGTCACTTCGGGTCAATGGATTGACTTAAAACTCAGGATTAATACATGGGAGCACAACGTGGACATATTCCAAGCAAAAAAAATGAGATTCGTGCAGCGCGGACTTCTCTAGAGTGGGCGTTTGTGGGCATTCGCTAAAAAGACCCTCCCATGCATGTATTACTCCAAGTGGATACCCTAAAAGAGCACCAATCGCCCCCAAAAAAGAATAGCTGCAGGAACATGTGTTTATAGCAGTGAAAATTCCCCTTTAGACAACCCAACTCATCTGAAATGTCAAAGTGGTGGAAGCTTTTTTGTACCTTCAACAGCCAAATGCCAGGTTGAGCTTCATAGTTCAAAATTGCCTCTTGCAGTGTGAGGCTACATATGTAACTATGGGAAAATGTAATTGCCATAAAAAGAGACTAGGTATTTAGATGTTGTTAGCATAGAATGAATGACAGCAATACTTCCCTCTTTTCACATGTACTTTTGTATTGAAGTAAATGGGAAGCTGAAACTCATGAATGAGACCTTGTTCAGACATCTTGTGGTTGACTGTGGTCTCCCATCTCAGTTGGTATGTTCTTAATATATCAATAACAATTCTGTGGTCTCCCCCTGCAGTTCCTATGGCAGTGTGTTCAAGGCCATGCACAAGGAGTCTGGACAGGTCCTGGCCATCAAACAGGTTCCCGTGGATACAGACCTGCAGGAGATCATCAAGGAAATATCCATCATGCAACAGTGTGACAGGTAAGGCCAGTAACTACTGAGGGTCTGCATGCTCTTTTACGTAAGGCGTGGGCAACCTATTTTTATTTCCTGTAACTCGTAGAGAAAACCATCTTATCTACATAATTCGCAGCGAGGCGACCAAATCTAGCGTAATTGCCATCCTTGATTTAGAGTAATACGTAGGGGGTTCTTCTGAATTCAGTGTAAATCGTTGTTAGGACCCCCCATGTTGACCCTCACTACTGCCACAGTCACTATTTTTTCTTATTGATTGTAAATGAGGAATTCTTGTTAGGCTGTAGAAGAACCAACTAGATGTCTGTACAAAATGCTCACAGATTGTGTGACTTGACAATGGACAAACAGACTCTTCCATAGGTGGTGACAGAGAGGACAGTTGCAATGTACAGTATTTATGGGTTCATTGCACCAAGGAAATTTCTCTACTTTTTGCCAAGCATAATGGTCAGTGGACCACGATTCAACGTTCTGTCCTAAAGCCCCGTTTACAAATCAAGAATTTAGCTCG
>NC_049995.1:11557594-11559733 GCF_000003815.2 Branchiostoma floridae
GTGCTTTTTACTTTTTTCAGTGATATGTGTCAGGTACTTGGAAGTTACTTCAAGAATTCAGACCTTTGGGTAAGTCCATGTTATTTATATTTAAATTTAAAATTTTGCATATAGTATGTGCATCTTAAATATTGCTGTCTTTCTAGTTTGTTTCAGTATATTACTAGTGACATGTTTAGAGTGGATAAAGGCACAATATGTAAATTTTGCCATTTGCTTAATGTATTACGAAATGCTGCAATAGCTTCACAAAGAAGGATATTGGCAACACATGTGATTTGGAAAGAGGATCTAAGGAACCCATATAGATTATGCTAATAAGAGACTTCTTTGCATATATCATTTGCATTGTACAGAGGAAGTTACTTAACAATGGTTGTGGAACTCTATTTTATATACATGTATTAGTGGTGTGTACGTACAAAAGGTCATATTTACTTCAAAAGGATTTAGATGTTTTGTGATATCTCTTCTGTAAATGGTTCTAATGTTTGTCCATGTTTGTACTACAGATAGTGATGGAGTACTGTGGAGCTGGATCTGTGTCAGACATCATGAAGTTACGTAACAAAACTGTAAGTATTAACTACATGTATATCATCGAGATATTCATGTACAAGAGAACCCTTACACACCTTTACATATTAAGTTTATACTTACCTTATATTATTATGAGTAGAGGTAAAGGTCCCATAACCTTTTAGAGGCAGTAGGGACAGTGGGCTGTTAATCTTAATGTGTTTTGGAGTTGGTAGACAAAAGCCTATTCCTCTCCTTTACTGCCTTTTATATTGCCAGCCGAAGTCAGGTGCCTTTTTTACATCGTGTAAAGTGCCATTCCCAAGGACAAAACATCTAGCCAAGAATGCCAGGAATTGAACCCATGACCTCTCAATCCCATGTCCGCTAGCCATTTGGCCATTTCATGCTACCTTATCATATCATGACATATGTGTTTGTACTTCTGTATTGCAATTTCTGAATGTTCTGCCAGGAAACAGTGCAATTTTTGTGTGATCTGCCAGAGGGCGTAAGTGATCTACTATTACTGATTGTCTTCTTCCCTATCTGTTTCCCAGCTAACAGAAGATGAGATTGCTGCCATCACCTCCATGGTTCTAAAAGGTCTGGAGTATCTGCATTTCATGAGGAAGATCCACAGGGACATCAAAGCTGGAAACATCCTCCTTAACACAGAGGGAGACGCCAAACTGGCAGATTTTGGAGTTGCTGGCCAACTCACGGTGAGTTTAAAGGTCCATTATGTAAGATTGGGACAAAATAGAAAGTAGACTTCTTTACAAGTTTTTTTACATAGTTCGATTAACACTATAGAATTGCATATCAATACTAGTAGGGGTTGGGGTTTTGTGCGCGTGAAAAATTTGCGCGTGAAAATTTGCGCGTGAAAAATCTGCGCGTGACAATATGCAAATTAGCTGATTCCCATGGGATTAAAAAAGTTTTTGCAGTTTTAGACTTAAAAGCTCAAACGAGATGGCACCAAATGGAATTAAATATCATATTGTTGCAATCTAGAGTACAAAATCTTGAACCAAGTGATTTTCAAATGATTTTTAAATGTTAAGTTGTCATGCGCAAAAAAGTTTGAAATCTGCGCGTGAAACAATCTGCTTAAAAAAAGATGAAAAGAAGCTTCTAGAATGGAGAACAGCCTCAAATTGTTACATTTTACAACATAAAACCTCATATGAGTAATTTTTTCCATGTATTTTTGTCAAATTTACGTGATTTTGAAATGTTCAAAATATGCAAATTAACCTATTCCCAAGGGATCTAAAAATCAGGGTTTTTTCAAACCAAAAATTCAGGTAACAGATGGAAAATTATATCATAGGTTCAAATTTTTCTGTCTTAAAGTTCCTTGCTACACATTTTCTGACATATTTCAGGAACTTTATTTTTCACGCGCAAATTTTTCACGCGCACGCACAAATTCTCCACGCGCAGAAAACCCGTTCCCACTAGTAGTAAGGGACTGAGGTTATAACATCATTACATTATACAAACTGTGATATTTTAAACCAGTGTTTAAGTGTACAGTGTGTTGTTGTTTAGAGCAGAATGGTCTACTTTGAGATGGTTTCAGAAACACAGTGGACATTGTGCAGTTTGCTT
>NC_049995.1:11559833-11561227 GCF_000003815.2 Branchiostoma floridae
ATGTATTCAGTTATACGTTAGTCACTGAGACCAACTACAGTAGGGAGCTCCATAGATTTAACTCAAACACACTTCTTCGTTTGTTTTTTTATTAACATCACTGAAACATCATGAGCATTATGAGGGTTTAATGCAATGTCAGTTATAACTTTATTCAAAGTCAAAAGTGATGCCTGTCCCACTGAACTTCTTCTCATACCAGGTGTCAAAGGCTTCGCTCAGCTCTTGTGAAAACATGTTCTTCCAGTCTCCGATAACGCCTGTAACGGGAGCCAAACATATACAAAATGAAGCAGTTCTAAAATTATATCTACAGATTTTCTTATAACTGAGCTGTAGGACTGTTTTGAACTTACACGCAGGTCACTGTTTTGAACACTCACAATAGTTTCATCAGGTTGGTACGTCACTGAATAAAGAGACTCTTTTTTCGCAACCCTTGCTTTATTTCCACCAAAGTTTAGGTGACCGTCTGTTACCTTCCTCAGGGCAATTCTGGCTGGTTCACATTGTACCGCAGGAAGGTGATACGTCACCAGTATTGGTAATTATGCAATTATACTGTATGTTTGAAATAGTAAAACCTGTATTGGGTTCGCAAAAGGCAAATTACTGGGAGGGAACTATACTGCATTTTCTCGAAAATGTTGCCACTGTAGTTAATCAAGAAAGTACTGTGAATACTAGTAGCAAAACGTACCTTTCCTGGCTATGGCCTGTCTCTCAGCAATCTTGGAGTTGTCCATGTCTGCCTTCATGTTGTTGAAAGTACTGGCCTCTGCGATGCCTTTTATGGTTGATTCATCCAGATCAACCTCCAGAAATGCAACAATGGCCTTTACAGCACTCAACAGGTCCTACGAATGTACGAGATAGACTTTATGACACAAATGATACCAAAGTTTTTGCTATTGTATTTCATGATTATGACAGAGCTTTTCATTGAACATAGATTGAACGTTTTCACCACAATAAGCCCTTCTGATGTTATTGGACATCAAGCCCTCAAAGATCATACTTTTGATTCTTGGCACTAGGTAATTGGATTAGATGTTGATTTTTACTTTGATGACATCATATTGACTACAGCAGCTGATTTGGAGCTTGCAAAACTGACACCAATGGCCAGGTGGCCCCTATACTCAGGTGACCCCTAATGCAGGTTTCACTGTACATGTACATTGATCTACAATAATTGTAACTGTATCTACCCTCTTGATATGCAGCACTTTTTGATCAATATGTATTCAATGTTCTCAGATCAGTTCTGTGTTCAATTTGTCCTTTATGTTGTACTACATTTGTAGGTATTTATGGTCTCTGCCATAACAGGCCCCTACCAACACATGCTGTAGAATGTACATATCCTAGAAGTGCTTTACTGAAAGTTGCCT
>NC_049995.1:11561327-11590547 GCF_000003815.2 Branchiostoma floridae
CTCTAGGGCTGGGTACCGGTACAGAAAATTCAGGTCCAGGTCCGGTTCAGGTGCAAAGGATCAGGTCCAGGTCCGGACCTGAACCTGGACCTGATGCACTATGACTCATACCAATGGCCATTTCACTAGAAAGAAATCTGTTTGGTGGAGTATTAGACTTACACTGGCGTTTTAAAATCCTACAACGATAACTGCACCTGTACGATTGGCTGTAAAACTTGGTAGAAATTACTATAAACTCTACTCCACTTCACTCTTGTTATTTTCTTCCACCTACAAGCGCCAAAACGTGTGAATGCCTTATAAAATAATTTGTCAATTTTCTAATCGGTCCAACATCCGGTCTACCTAATTTTTTCAGGTCCGGTTTTTCTGGACCGGTCCAATACGAAAAACTGGGTTTGTACCGGTACGCTGAACCGATACCCATCCCTAGCGTGCTCTATATGTACCTTTTTCATGTCCTCATACTTGAGGAAGAGGAAGTGGGGGTCGTCTCGCATCTGCCACCAACCCAAGACATGGTCTTCATATGGTCCATATGGCACTATACATCATCATACATATAAATAAACATGTATGTATCGATATCGTTATGTGTGCAGTCATCATGTACATTTTAGTCTCCAAGCAGAGGTTGAGTTGCGAAGATATAGTAGTGAGAGGAGCGAGCCGGTAAAACCCCAACTACTACTATACAAATGGACTCAACCTCTGCTTGGAGAATACTAGTAGTAGTAAATGGTATGCACAAAATCACACTGAAAGAGCACTACTCAATGGAAGGTTTGATTAAAGTAAGAAGTACCAGTAATCATTCCAAAATGCTTGCACAACAAATATTTTAAAATTCATGATGTTAACAATGTATACGTAACAATTTCTCTAGGAAAACAAAGATACTAGTATGGCATTTGTAAGAAACATTTTCTGTCTATGTACTTATTACCTTTTCCGTTGAGGAAGTTTTGAGCAAAGGCATCGAATGGAATGTTGTCCGTCAGACGTACACCAGTCAACTCCATAACTTTGTTGCCAAAATGGTAGAGTGACACAACTGTGTCCTTTGGGTTCCTCATAGGCACCAGGATTTTCACCTTTTAAGGTTATCAAGTAGAATAAAGATATATTCATAAGTCAAGTTATACATTTGTAGAAATTTTTTTACCAGGAGTATATGAACAAAGAGTATTGCTGTTGGCAGTATGTTCCTGTTTTGTTGCATACTTAATTCCACAATAGGACTCTCAAACGTGTCACATTATTTTGTAATTGAGAAAGAGAGGAATGGTGATAGATATAAATCATGCAGATGTGAACCTCATTTGCATACTTGCGACACTATGAATCTAAGTAAAGGTGAACATTGTTAGACAAAGATCATGCAAATTAGGGTCAGATGATTTATAAAAAAATACCACAGTATATTTTTTTTGCTATTTTCAATTGGTAGAGAAGATCATGAGCTAAGACAAATTTTGCAAAAAAATTTTAGTCCTTATTTACATAATTAGTAGGAAATACTTCACTTGAAAAGGGTCAACTCTCCTCTACTTCGCTCTTCTTATTTTCTTGAACCAATACACCTCAAAACACTTTTGTTCATTCTCTAATAGGTCCAACATCCGGTCCACTAAATTTTTTTCAGGTCTGGTCGTCGACTGGTCCAACAAGAAAAAAGCGTTTTGTACCGGTACATCATACTGACCCACCCCTACAGTGTACTATTTGATTTTCTTCTGGTGATGTACCTTATTCTGTGGCTTAGATATCCCTTTTGGTTGAAACTCAATAGGCAGGTGTGTTATCATAAGGCGAGGGGAGGGCGTCTCTGCTTGTGTGACATAGCCTGGGTGTGGACGTGTTGGTAGCTTCAACTCCAAGGGCCCCGGTGAAATGAAGTTTTCTCCGCTCCTGTCTGTTATTCCTACAGCTTGTAGGATCTTAGCCACTATCTCCACCAGCCAGTTTGTCCCTTGGAAAAAAAAGCAGAATATCGAAAAGGCCATGTTCATTTGATTATACAGATAACATCCTCTGGGAACCCCAAAACTGATACAAGTGTGCAAATAAAAAGTTGCCTTCATTGTGAAATCTAAGGGGTCAGGAAGGTTGAACAAATGACTGAAAACACAGAATGTGGTATAGATTCTTTCTCATGTATGTTCTTTTACATCTTCCCCTATGACCTTGGAATTGACCTTGCCATTCTATGACATTGGTATTTGTTTTCCTATATATTTTTTGCATTCTAAAGGCATATGTTGGCTCATTTTTTATTTTTGGATATGGCCAAAAATTGATATGCACACGTGTACAAATTGTAATACATACAAAAATGTATAATCAAATCAACATGGCCATAGATGTAAAAGAAAATAAACAATTTATCATCAAGATTAAGATCGATTTTAAAAATGTGCAAAAATACCTGTCTTTGGAAAAGTTGCCACAACGATGTCATCGTCTCGAATCTGGAAGTCGGGCAGAACGTCGAGGGTTTCCATGGTGAGGTCCCGAGGGAAACAAACCCCCTTGTACTCCCAGATGGTCTCCTCAATACTCATTGTGCTCTGATGAAACCAACAAACTTGTAAGTCAACTAAAGAGGCAACATTTTCGAGAAAATGCAGAATGTTTTTCCCGTAGCATTTTGTCAGGCTACTTGGACACAATACTGAGGGTCTGCATGGAGGGTCCTGACAACGCTTTACGCTAAATTCGGGACGATCGACAACGCTTTACGTTAAATTCACGAAGGCCGGCAACGTTTTACGCTAAATTCAGAAAGGCTGGCAACGGTTTTCGCTATTTAAAGATGTTGCCCAATTTTCCTGTCAAGCATAAAGATGAACCACATACTAGAGTCGGCCTGAATGTTCTGTCTTGCTGTTTCTGTTATTGACTCAAATAGAAATCAACGAGTAGATACATGTAGGTGTTGTTATAAACACATGTACACGTAAGCCTACACAGGCTTTGACTCATTCTTTGCATTCTCAGGCATTCGGATGTAGGGATTGGGAGTGACCAAGTTAAGCCGGACAAGAAAATCCGGATACATAAAGAACAAGTTACAAATGTTACCGAATTGGTGTTACCGATTTAAACATTCTGTAGAGTACGAAACTACTACAATGCAAACAAATAGTGAAGATAAACGTTTGACTGCAGTTTTACCTGTCAATGCCGAGAACAGCCCGTGTCGATTTAGATGGTCTGGTATGTAGGCAGTAGGACTCGGAGCTGCCTTTATGCCTAAAAACTGGTTAGACCGGTGATTATGAATCACAAATGAACAGACCGAATCACGAATGAACAGACTGAAGGAGATAATAGCCTTTTGCATATGTAACTATAGTAGTCTGTCCGTAATTAGATGGAAATTTTCAACAACTTAACGTATCTGGTTAGTACTCATGTTGAACGTTTTCATGTCACACAGTGACGTTACACAGGCCACCAGAAACTTAAACCCGAAATGATAGGTATGTTTTGATTTATGATATTGAGAAAACTGTGGCTGCATTGACCACTCGATGCACAGTTCAGTGTGGGTGAGGCGTCGCAAGGGAAGTCCGGGAAATTTGTGAAATCCTTACCCCTGAAACGCCGCGTCCTGAGTTTTTGTAAGAAAATTTTGATTTGATGGATATTATATAAAGCTAAATCTAATGACATTTCTATCAGCAAAAAAGGTGTTTGAGGTTGACACGTCACATCCCCAACATATTTTCAGCATTTCGAGCGCCAAAGGCACGAGGCGGCGCAACGGGAGGACCATGGAAATTTTGAAATCTTGAACCTCTAAGATGATATTTCCTGCATTTTGATAGGCAAATTTTGCTGCCAGACTAAGCTAGCTACCTTCAATAACATTCCCATTAACGGCAAAAGGTGAGGGCGAGGCCTCCGATACATATTTTGGCTTGTCGATGACCGAATGTGAAAGGATTTGCAAGGGAAATTTTGAAATCTTGATCATCTGAAACGCAATTTCCCATGTTTTGAGGGGCTAAATTCACTGGTAGACTACCCTTCGACTTATGAATTTTGGGAGACCAGGCTACGATTTACGGGTAATTTTTAGGCTAGATTACGCTTTACGTGAAATTTTTAGGCTAGATTACGCTTTACGTGAAATACACTGGCTACGCTTTACAGTCAATTTTCCATCCTCACTACGAATTACGTGAAATAAAATAGCTTCCCTACGAATTACGCGAAATTAAAAGGCCTGCCTACGCCTTACGGAAAAGAGCATACAGACCCTCAATACTATACCATTAGGCTTACCCTATGCTATGCCATGAGCACTTCATTGGAGTAAAAAGAAGAAAAAAACTAATACATCTGCTTGGTTTTTGGAACTGCTCATTAACTATTATACTGCACCAATAGGCTCACCCTATAGTACTGTGTTTGAGGAAAAAGTAATTGCTCATATTCAAAACAACAGCTGATATCTAACCTAAGCTCTGATTGGTTACTGGCAGAAGGAAAAGAAGAAAGAAAGGAAAAGAACACACTACTAGTGTCACTAGCAAAAACAATATATTTCTTACCCTAACAGGGAAAACATACCTAGCCTGAGTTTGAGAAAATGCACAGAAGAGCTGCCACCTATTGATGACGTGGCAACATTATCTATAGCTTGGAAGACAAACAAGACTTAGTCTTTACATGTACTTTGTTCATGGATGGTAGATGCCAGGGTTTACCAGTATCTTGAATTTGTGTATATCCAATTCTATCAGATTAGAAAGCGTACATACCTCCTGTTTGTATGGTGTACAGAGTATACCGGTAGTGTAGAATCTCTCTGTCCCCTTTTTGTCTTCACTGTATGACCACTTACGTATTGGTCAGTTTGTTTAGTCACCGTTTCTTTATGGTCAGTTGAATCAGGTCAGTTTACTCAGGTCAGTTTATTCAGAGATTGTCCATTCAAAGGGCAAGGGGTCAAGAAGGCTTAAATGGCTTTTTTTTAATACTTCAAATATGGATAGGTGACTCGATGAGGATTTTTGGCCCCCTAGTGGCTTGGTATGGTACTGAAGTGGAACTTCCGATGTTGATATCTTGAGTTCTGGAGAAGCTGTGGTTGTGATTTCTTAGTGTCCGGTAGGTAGGGCAGAGAGTAAGTGGTGTCGGCACAGGGGTCAATGAGCCATATCTGGGTCATCAGCTGTGTGTGCGTGTGTGTGTCCCCTATTGTATATTTTGTGGCGAGTAATCAGCCAATATTTAGGCTAAGAGTACTGTGATTCACATGTATGTAAAGGACAAGTTGGGCTTTTAGAATGAAACGAACAAAGCATTCGTTTCCATGATAGGATAACAGTTTCTTCATATGTTTGGTCAGCATTTGTTGATACCATGGTTGCCCTCTACTCATATTTCCAAGAGATCTAAAATCTGATACCTGACAGAGCTCAAACTACTGGGTGCATGTGCACCCAGGTGCACCCAAAATTGGAACTGTGCACCCAAGTATTTTCTGTGGGTGCACAGGGTGCACGCAAATATTTTCTTGGGTTTATTTTATCTATTAAAGGGTTAGAAAGAAATAAAAATGTCTGTCATGGTACTTGTTTAAGAATTTGATAGCATGTAACTATGTTTTCTTACTAGGTTTTTCTAACATTCTACTTAAATTTAAGTGTTGCACCCAAAAAATTTTTGGTGCACCCAATTTTTTAAGCTGGGTGCACCAGTGCACCTTATCCCAAAAATGAATTTCGAGCCGCCTGAGAAACAGGTTCGGACACAGAAGGACTGTCAGTCAACTTAAAACCAGAAATTGAGTATTCCACTTTTTGTGTGTTTTATACTGCACATGCTATGGTAGTGTGGTGACAGATAGCTTTTGATGTAAGGAAGAAGATGTATAGGTTTAGGCCCGCTAGCAACTTGGTCTGGAACTGTAGTGTCATTTTACAAAGTTGTTTGTTGTTTTCAGGACACCATGGCGAAGAGGAACACAGTTAGGATGAGATTGTAAGGAAGAAGTTGTGTGGGTTTGGGCCCCCCAGCAAGTTGCTCTGGCACTGCAGTAGCAGTTTTTTAAATGTTGTTTGCTATTTTCAGGACACCATGGCGAAGAGGAACACAGTGATTGGCACACCGTTCTGGATGGCGCCGGAAGTCATCCAGGAGATCGGCTACGACTGTCTGGCGGACATCTGGTCGCTCGGAATCACGGCGCTGGAGATGGCGGAGGGAAAGCCTCCGTACGCAGACATCCACCCAATGAGGGTGAGTCAGTCACTGTTGGGCCACATTGATTTGATTACTGTAATTGCATTTAAGTTTAGGATTTACTTTCATGGTAGCGTGAAATCAGAGTGTTTGTAGTGGTTTTAATTTCATGGTAGCACCATGCACTGTAGTCTCTTACTACCATGGAAAATGTTCGTGGTGGTTTTAAGTTCACAGTGAAGTGTCCACCACGAAAAACCGCAAACATAAAACTACCGTGAAAATTTCTGAATTTACAGTATATAGATTACATCCTCTAAGAATTCCAAAACTGAGGCGAGTGTACAAATGAAATTTTGAAAAAAAATGAACAAAAAAGGGGTCAGGAAGGTTGAGCAAATGTGTAAACATATATGGAACAATAGATTTTCATATTTTTTCTTTGGCAAAATTCACATTCTTCTTCTTTGACATTGGAATTGACTGTGGCATAGTATGACATAAGTACATCTTTTCCAATATATTTTCAAATCTATGTCACACATTTGTTCATTTTGCTACTGCTTTGCACGATTTACAACATTGCTTTAAAACTTTTTTGAAAATGGCCGAAAAAATATGAGCATGCAGATGTCATCCAAGTATTTAAATCAACAAGGATTTACATGTAACTCAATGAAAACTAGGGTAAAAGCCATATTACGCCAAAAAGCAGTCAATCAAGCAACTGTCAGTGTCACTGACGAAAGATGTTGAATACTATCTGAAACGTCTGACCATTTCCAAAATCATATCCAGTAACTGTTGCTTATGTAACTGCTTTTTAGCGTATCTTATTACCTGGATGTCTAAACTTCATTGACGTAAATGCCATATTTACTTTTTAGGCTTCCTGGGTAGGTTTGACTCTACAATGCAGGGTTGTAGCCAGCCTGAAACCATTTTCCGTGCCCGCGATTTTGAATCCTATCGAGCACCCAAGGTGTGAGACATCGCATCTTTGGTGTACCTAGTTTTGAAATCTAGACCCTCTGAAACGCTATTTCCTGTATCTTGAGGTGTAAATTTTGCTGGTAGACTAAGATGTTCAACAGCTTTAGGTTTTCGTGAAAAATGACACAAGGCAGACAGTTTTATTATATCATAAGTTGATAACGTATCGATTTTTGTCCATCACAGAGGACAGAATGGGCAAAATCTTTTTCCGTCCCCAGCTGCCAAATTCTGTTAAAGGACGGAAGGACAGGTGCTGGCTAGAACCCTGCTACAATCATGAATGTATGTCTCACCTATTCCCTCTTCTCCAGGCCATCTTCATGATCCCCACCAAACCCCCTCCCACCTTCAGGAACCCTGAGAAGTGGAGTCAGGAGTTCATTGACTTCGTGTCTCAGTGTCTCGTCAAGAACCCCCAGCAACGGCCGTCTGCAACACAACTCTTACAGGTACAGTAATTTATAGCATGTGGGGTCATGTGGCATAACTGCAGGGTATTTGGCCCAGAACCGAGAGGTCCTGTTTCAAACCTTGCCATGCTACTGATGTATTGCCTTCGTGAAAGGCAGTTTAAACAAATTGTCTCACTTCACACTGTGGAAATTAGTAGTTTAGGTTGGGGATGTCTCCAATAGGATGTCTCTATATTAAGAGAAATAAGGTGTTGGAAAGCAATTTTCTTCACTGAAATGTCAGATTGATAATCTTACCAGCTCGTTCCTTGCCAGTGGTCGACCAAAAAGGCTAGGGTTGGCTAGTTTTTGCTAGGGTCATTTGCAATGTGATAGCCTGAGTACCATCCACCGTAGTGACCGCTGGCTCAGTATACGTTCGCTTGCTAACCACGGACTTTAGCAAGCAAAAGTACCGAGCCAGCGGTCACTACGGAGGATGGTACTCAGGCTTGCTATGTGATGTTGATGAACTAATTTGTTTCCTCCATTTCTCAGCATCCCTTCATCCGAGCAGCCAAGCCAGCCTACATCCTGAAAGAGATGATCTCAGAGGCACAGGTTGCTAGGCAACGGAGAATGGAACAAGTGGAAGAGGAGAGCCCGGTAAGTGATAGAAAAAAAGAGAGATTTGTCGCTTGGTGACAATACTTAAGGATTAACGACCCGCCCCGAGGTGTATATCGTGTCATAACGCCTGGTCCTTTGCTATAACCACCGAATAAAACCACTGAGTGAGCAAAGCCTGGCTGGAATCTATCAATAATGTGTTACAGCGTCATAACCAACATGGAACAGGGCCTTCTGATTGGTCCGCGGCGCCTGGCTATATGATAATAACAGTTTAAGTAACCATGGATACAGCACATGGGAAAGAGGTTGAATGTTATGTGTTGCTAGGCAGTGGAGGATTGAACAAGTGTAAAAGGAGAAGCCATAATAAGAGGATAAGTGTTTTTGAAAGATTTCTTGTTTGGCAACAGTACTAAGTTTTTTGTAATCAAGGAACTGTACAATAAAAGAAATGTGAAATAGCTGTTAGTAGTAATGATACAAAAAAAGACATAGACATCCGTAAATATGGTTAGGAGTTTTTGACAGTGATGTTGATGCTGTTGCCATGACAACAGGAGGAAGAAGAGGATGATGATGTTGACGCGAGCACGATGCTCCTCGGAGAAGACAACGACACAGGAACGATAAAAGCGTCGGACACACCGCGAGATAGCATGACTGATGTGGATGACAGGTAAGTCTTTCACTGTTTTCTGAAGAATTTGCCTCTTCCTTTTTCATCGTAAACCATACTTTTAGATGGGGACATACATTGTAGATTCGTCAGCCTGCATATGTGGAGTTTGACCTATTAGTATTAGCCAAAGGCATCAAAGCTCTGGACATACAAGAAGCCAGCAAGAGAAGAGATAGCCCTTTGGGATTGTTTGAACACTTGAGCTGTAGCAAAGCTGCATTGCACCTCTACTAAAAGTGGTCAAACCTCTTACGGAGGACGAAGTATGACGCTTTTTCATTACCTAGTTTTGCAATGCAGCTTTGATAATGACTTGCATATTTTAGCCAAGCACCAGATCACCCTTACTCTTCAAGGTAGGTGTGTTGGGTTCTTTAACATACAAGGGTTTGACACTTTAGGCTTACGCTTGAAGATCCCTCATACACAGGGCCCCTGGATCCGAAATGAAGAATGCGATCCCATGTAAAATGTCCGAGCTTGGGGTTGGCACTACTAGTACTGCTAGCTACATGAAAAATCACTATGCTTAAGTTGGTGTCTTTTATATCATACTTTTCATTCCAAAAAGCTGCCTGACCGGGCCCCGGTGTGGAAATATGACATACAATGTAAACCTATTTTTTGGTGTGTTTTTTCCAGTACCGTGGTAGAGAGCAGAACTTTAGGGACCATGATAAAACAGTGACAGTATCATGTTAGAGTCAGACCTGAGTACCATACTTGATGTGTTTTTTTTTCAGTACCATGGTAGAGAGCAGTACTGCTGGTACCATGATCGAGCACAGTGACAGTACCATGTTGGAGTCAGACCTGGGTACCATGGTTATCAACTCTGACGAAGACACAGATGAAGACTCCACTATGAGAAGTCAGTATCTGTTATGACGTACAAAGTATTTGCATTGAACGTAAAGTAATATTGTCACTGATATATTTACATCTTAGAGTTAACCATGTTCATATATAGAGTACATGATTGGAAGGTTTGCAACTATTGATGCATTTTATGTAATTATACTGCATTTTGAGAATATACATGGACTATGTGTTAAGTTTATGTTCACAAACAAGCACTCATTTTTATTTCATGACTGGCAGGCAAAATAGTGTCAGCAGATTTGATTACCTACAGGGGCATACTAATTTAGTATTTAGATTAGCAGATAAATTGATAATTAACATCTTATGCTTACCACCTGCTCTTTGCACTGTTTCACTGTGACATATTTGCAATGTCTAGTAATGATATATATATTTTTTTGTGGTCAAAGTATGATGGTAAAAATCATTGTTCATGATCATATTCTGTGCATCTTTTTCCATTTCCATTCTCCAGAATGTTCAACATTTCTTCATTATTATGGCTTCATCTTTACCACAGGAATAGAAACAGGCAAAGTCAAGAAGGAGAAGTATCGTCCGTCTTTCCTGGACCACTTTGAGAAGAAGGAACAGGACGAGAGAGACCGCCAGTCCGCCGCCAACGGGAACATCACGGCAGAGATCCAGCCGGGTCCGGTTCTCAGGCCTGCATCCGAGGGTTACGGCTTCGTGAGACCGTTTCAGGACGGAGACTTTGAATTTGTGAGTGTTTGTGTTGTTCTGTTTAGTTTGAACAGGAATATTGGGAGTTTGGCAAAAACACATTAACATGGCAAATTCATTCTGAGGTTTTAGCTCAGACCCTTGTCTTAAAGGGGCATTCCACTCCAGAAGGAGTGTTATTTTCCAATAGATAATGTATCAATGAATACATGATCAGCCGACCTTTTGTGAAATTCCACTTGTGGCGAATTACACAACGCGTGTTTGTAAAACAATATGACACTCACTAAACCCATGCAGACCCTACCCATGTATTCCCTATAGGTATAGACACTTCCTTTATCATGAATATTTTCGGCATAAATGAGGGGCGCTAAGCACACCAAGAAGGTCAATTGTTCACAAGATATCAAAGAACACATATCTAGACGTGTTTTTCTTAGCGCCCCTGAAATTAGCTTTGTATCCTAACTTAAGTCAGGCACATTGTATTCAGCCATAGGCTGAGATTGATTTGATTTAATTAGAGAGTACTTCGGGAGTTTTGTAGAAGACTGAATGCTTTTTGATGCGCGTGGGGCTAATGGGTACTCTTTCGTATAATGGTACATAGCATACATTTGTCACTTCTACAATTAATATCTATCGGAAAATAACAGTCCTGTCTGGAGTGGAATGCCCCTTTAAAGTCCTGGGTTTGATGCTCCTGGCATACCTGTTGACATTGGGAAAGACACTTGACCCAAGTTTCCTCACTCCTATTAGATGAAAAGGAGTAGCTTCAGTTAGGGACGTACCTCAGACAGAACTTCCTATGAGGGTCCCATGCAGGGCTCTAGCCAGCGTCCGTTTTTCCGTCAATGATGGGGCCGCGTAGCACAGTGGTAGTGTATTCGGCCCGTGACCGAGAGGCCGCCGGTTCGAATCCGCCTGCCGTGTTGCCGGTCTTGTGCCCTTGGGAAAGGCACTTTACACGACTTTCCTCACTTTACTCATTGACAAGTGAAAAGGAGTCGTCCCTCGGATAGGACGTTAAATGGACTCGTGTTTGGGGAGAGCCACACCCCGGGCACGTAAAAGAACCCGCCACATGTGCGATGGTGTGATGTGAGCGGATCAAACCATTCCGGCCAAAATGGGGTAGGGAATTTCCCGAGCAGCCTCGTAACCCCTGCTTCGCCTATTGAGTGAGTGAAGTCAAGCTTGCTTAAGCTTGATGTTTCTGACTTAGGGAGAAGAGATGCTGCTACAGTTGTCGCTATGGGCCGCTCGTCATCACCATGATGGTAACATCAGGCCCTACGAACCTGATTTAGAAAAAAAAAAAAAAATTGACGGAAATTTGCTGCGTGTGACGGAATTTTTTTTTAACCAATCCTTCAACCTTGATGGACAAAATTCTTGGTGGAAGCTACAGGCGGCTTGGGGACGCTGTCCACGGTCGCAAAGCCACACACTGTTTGTTTTGCTATTGTTATGATTGTTGACTTAGTGTGTCGGCGCCCTTTCGCATACGATAATCTCATTAAAAACCTTTTTTCAAGGTCTCAGTTCTGTCTTTCTAACTTAATTTTTGCGGTTTTCGCGACAATGGGAATTGGCTGACGGAAAAAAAATTCAAGCTGGCTAAAGCCCTGGTCCCATGTTTGAGGAGAATCACACCTTGCAAACATTAAAGAACCTACCACACTAATAAAAAAGAATAGGGGTCTTTGTTAAATAGTTTGCCCCTCTTTACTTAGGAAAAATCCACACACAGACATGCGTACACAAAAAATGTGTCGAGCCCCTACGTTCAGACTACGTTCTACCGCAAGCATACGTACTAAACAGTGTTATACTACTTAATTACAGTCATTTAGTGTGAGTGCATCAAATAAAGCTGTCCAGATATGCAACTTTGCAAACCTAGGCCTGGTGTGTTAACTATGCAAACCTAGTGTATCATGCCATGAAGCAGTTTACCAGGTATGCAATGCAAACAATGTCTACATCCTTTTCCAAGATGTGTCTTGTGTCAGTTACCTTACAAGCCGGAACATTAAATTCCACATTCATGTCGTTCCCTGTAGTTGAAGAACCTGAGTTCTGACGAGCTGCGGAGAAGATTTGAGACATTGGACCAGGAGATGGAGAGGGAAATCGAGGAACTGCGGCGGCGCTACCAAGCCAAGCGCCAACCCATCCTCAACGCCATGGATGCCAAGAAGAAACGACAACAACACTTCTAAAAAGAACCAACTCAGCTCAACATTTATCTTTTGTAAACTTTCTCTACTCCCCGGAAAACTTGAATGAGGCTTTCTGTTTCAAGGCCACCTTAATTGATCTGTTCAACTTTTTTCTGTGATCTGAAAGGAAAATGCTTAAA
This sequence comes from Branchiostoma floridae, assembly GCF_000003815.2. NCBI lineage: Eukaryota > Metazoa > Chordata > Leptocardii > Amphioxiformes > Branchiostomatidae > Branchiostoma > Branchiostoma floridae. Next base: position 11,574,148 of record NC_049995.1, read on the forward strand.
ACTGGAAAAACACAATGGGGGGGTCTGTATGCCTCTTTTCCATAAAGCATAGGCAGCCAATGTCTATTTCCTGCAATTTGTAGGGAAAGATGCCTTATTTACTCTATTTGTAGCGCACCATACAAATTTCGTCAAAGTGTTTTGGGGAGAAAGCCAAATACTTAGTTTTGTTCAGTAAAATTCTTAGTTGGTTTGCAAGAAGCCCAGCCCTTCTGAATAGTGCTTGTATGGCTATAAGAATCCGTTTTTAAGTTGCTGGCAATTTTCTTAACTTTGTACATACTTATCGTTTCCTTTATCTTATTTTTGTGTTCTGTTGCTGTCTCTTAGACCACCCAATGTATAGTTGATAATATATTTCCATGGTCAAAGTAAAAGTTAGGCAAAGTGCATTTTTATTGATTAAACTAATGACGCCAGCAAATTTGGAGGATTGAGGTCCAATTTAGAACTTTTCTTTTGGTAACACTAGTGATAGATAGCTTGTTGGTACTGTGATGTTTGTTGTAAATAATAGGAAACGGTGTAGGTTTTACAATTTTTAGACTCTGCACGGTAGAAAGAACAGTGTCTAGATTTGTAGGTGTTTGATACAAAACTTTGCTTTTATTGCTAGAGGTGTATTTAGATATGTATCGTCATAGCAATGGGAAAAGTTTAAGATTCTGCGACTATTTTTAGTCGATAAGAAAGAATTGAAGGGTGCATGGGCAAAAGATTGGCAATAGGAGTGTGGTAAACAATATTGCATCGAGTTATAGAAACTTTTGTAACATTTTCGGGGAGGAAAGTTGTTAATCTGCACCAAAATTTAATTTTAGGTTCACATCTTTATCGTATCCTTCATTTTGCATCTATGAAATTGTGTTTGTTGCGAGAAATCCATTTTTTTCATATTTTCATTGTCACAAAAACACAAGTGTGTTAAGCATTTACGCACTAGGTACAAATGTATGTACCAATAGGAGTACTGGATATGAAACAAATGCTTTTTGCTAAAACCTATTGTAAAAATGTACCTCACTTTCAAAATTTTTTGGAAGCAATCAGATACCATGTGCCATCATCCTGTGCAGCAATAGTCTTTTCTAGGAAGAACAGGCAACTTCAAATTTTGTAAATTTGGAATATTTTCTAGAAGGAAACATTTTGTAAACTGATGATATTACCAAGCACTTAATGTTTAGCGTCTTTCTACACTTTTTGAAGACAATGTACTGTAGTATTCAGGTGTTACAACAAGAGTTGGAATCACAGTGACAATTTGTACGTAATTTAGGAATGTTGGAAACTGGAGAATTTAAAATGATATCGGGATGCCACAGTAAAAATGTTACATATCACTCGTGACAAAAGGAAATATTGTTGCCAAAATGAGTATAGTTGCCATCTCCATTTATCCTTCATGCACATTGTATGTTTGTGGTAACACTCCTCTCTCCTTCTAGTGCTTTACCTAAATACTATAGGCCAGAAAGAAATGTGCATAGATTGCCCCAAAACATAGTCTACAAACAAAATGTAGTAAAGTCACTATGTCAGTATGTGTATAACACTGGTTGCTTGACAAGGTTGAAGAAAACTATTCAATGTCACAAACATAACCAACACCTGAAAGTCTTGTGATAGAGAGATGATAGCATGATATGACCCAAAGTGACAATAACTTGCAGCACACCATATGTATAACTGGGAGGGTTATACTTGTATAAATTACATTTGACTGTTTTTGAAGGAGGTCCCACAGCATTTTGTAGTGTTTGTTTTGTTACTTTCTACTCCATCCACTGCCAATATTCTAATTAGCACAACTTTGACAGAAAGTGGTATTTTATAGTGCCTTGTATAATTGTAAGCAATATCTCCTGTTTGTAATAGATAGGGTCTTATGTAGAATTGTAAAAGCAAATAATGAAACAACAAAATGTGTTGTCTTTGTAATGCTTGCTTACACTTGGCGTAGAAGTAAGACTAGAACAGTAATATGCTTTGTCATAATTTATTGTACATAGCTAGTTATAAGTGCTCAATCAGAAAATGTAAACTGTCACGAAAACATACTTGTGATTGAAATATTTTTGCCAACTTCTGCATTTTGTATTTGCCGTATATTTCAACTTTCAAAATGTTTTGCTTAATTTTACATTCGGAAACCTATTTTACAGTTATAACACAAAGACATACTCAAGTCATCTTCTGAATCAATGTGTGGAAGGTAGAGGATTTCCCCTGAACAATTGTGACTGTATGATACCTTCTATTATTACTTGCACCCAAGTATGGAAGACCGTTGCATGTATGTATGTGCACTTGCATGGATATATGTCACTGTTGCATGTATTTGTACAGCTCAATTTTTGCTATGTATTAACAATGGCTACTCCTGGTCTATATAGTATGGACACTTGTATCCAGCAAGTACAACTGGTACATTGTTTTTGTAGTACTAGTATCAATCTTTTTATTTTTTGTTTACATATCAACACATTTTCTTGTATTTCAGAGAAATTCTATTTTAGGCATTTATACTTCTGTTACCGAATGTTTGCACGGGAACAAAGTTTTAACATACAAAGTAGTTGTTCAGTTATGTTTAAGGACGGACATTATTTTTTTTCCACTTATAGTCTGTACACATACATTTGTACAAATTTCTTTAAATACATCACTCAATATTGTATGCCCTTTTTTGTATCTCATTATTTGACCATTCTTCATCAATTACTCGTATCTTTTCTGTCTTTCCTCTCGCTTGCAATAGTTCAACTTTTCTTGAAATAATAACTCATTTGCTTGCCAATCATAAACTCCTCACAATTCAGCCCCTGGTTGTAAAGAAAGTAACCAACCCACCCAATGATAGTAATAATTATAATAATAATAATAGAAATTGTGGTAAAACATAAAGTTTAACACATTTTCTAAACACAGTGAGTGTTTTGCATTTGAATACATTTTGTACTTAAAAATATATTTTAATACATTTTGCATTTGACTATATTCAATACATTTTGCCCTTTGATACATTTTTGGGTTTTATAAACCACAAACAATTCTCCTCAATCATCTGTCTCAACTCTCCTGTGTGCTTGCAATAATTTCTTGACGAGAAGTTTTTGTTATTTACATTTAAGAACAAATACAAATATTTATGAACAATAATTCTAGCAGGAGTAGAAAACATCAACATCATCATGATGTAATTGAAATCATATAAAAACAAAAAATCATATCCTATAACTTGCTCAGTGCCCACTTTGGAGCAGAAGGATCTCCAAATTTCTCTGAAAAAGAAAGAATATTGTTACACATGGACAAATGTGTACATTACAATTAGTCATTTTTCAATAACTACATGCATTCAAAAAGTCGAACTCAAGCCAAAAGTTTGGGGAAAGCTGATAAAAAAATATAAACGCAATGCAACCCTTCTGAAAATTATATTATCAGGTTGGTAGATCATAGCATATAGGACTTTTCTTTTACACGTCAACCAGTTAGGTGAGATTAACTGTTTGTGTAAAAGAACACTCCTATATCCTACAATGTAACCCTTTCAGGAAAATAGTAGCACTTTGGTGGTAATGGCCAACACTGCATTGTGGACACAAAACACAGACAAATGCACACAATGTCATACATACGCACAGACATACAAACTGGCATGCATACACCAGAGACATTCGCATACACACATACATGAATACATTTGTACATGTGCACACTGCAACCAGACACACATGAACACAGGAAAAAATCAACACTGCACTACCTGTTGCTTATGCAGATTCTGACGTAAAATACATTCTATAAACCAGAAACTACTGTACCTATTGTTCCCTCCTTGACCAGTTTGTGTAAGTGGTGTGTGACGTTCCCTGCTGCAGCCTTGTGTAGGTGTTCTGGTGTGTCCTACTCAATGAACAAAAACATTCTTTTTTTTAGTTTCAACGAACAGGGCCAATAGCCTGATAAAATCTTGCTTACAGCAGCCCGCTAGACCCATCTAGATGGGAGGGGCAAGTTACAGCCCTGGACAGCAGATTTTATGTTACACAGACTAAAGGGGCCAAAAATGATAATTAGTTCAGACCCTTAAATAGATCTGGCTACAAGTGTTATTTTCACTTTTTGACAGATTTTCCCTTAATCATGATAATGTTTTACATAATCTACGCTACTTACCCCATAGAATGAATATTCAGTTCCTAAAAAATTAAGTGACCAAGTGAAAAGAGAATAGACAAACAGGAGGCAAATATTTATCTTTAGCCCTATTTACCGAGTCTACCAGATTGACTAGTTACTATTATAGGAAAATAATTTGCCAGAACAGTTTTGCTACCAGAGATTTCAGCCCAAGGGGGAATGCAAAATCAGCACAGACTGACTACCCTGGCAAATTTCCCCATTTTCTGCAAAATTCTACAATTCCCGTACCCCCTTAGAATTTAAAAGCCTAGTCTCTACCAGACTTCGGGTCCCTGGAAAAACCGTAGAAATGGAACAAATAGAGGAGTAAACCAGCCAGAGGCAACCTGGAGTCTGGTAGGTGGCATGCTGTTCCCTAGCCGGCTATGTTCCTCTGGCCGGTTTACTATTAATTTTGTTCCATTTCTACGGTTTTTCTAGCGACCCGGAGTCTGGTAGAGACTAAGGAGGGCCTGGTGGAGGCTAATATTTACCACATAAACCATTTTAACAATCTCCATAGCTGTGAGCGGTGTCTCCCTGGCCTTCTGAAACACTGCCAGGATCTGAGACTCTCTCATGTTTCTGTGGTTTATGTACTCCTGGATCTTTTCTGTCGCATTCTGGACGATCGGCCCGTGACCTGGATAGATGGTCCCGGGTTTCAAGCCCGCTAGCTTCTGAAGGGACTTCATGTAGTCATAGAGGTCCTCAAATACCTGTGACAGCAGAGAGAGTTACTGCTATTACTTAAGGGTATACGCCAAAAATAGTTACTCAAGCAACTGGATATGGTTTTGAAACGGTCAGACGTTTCGGAAAGAATCCACTTTCCTTCGTCAGTGACACTGAAGTGATCTGCAAGAAACAGGTCTTTTATACTCTAACTATGAATGAAGACAATTTCAGATGTCCAATAGGAAAGGTTGTAAGACAATTCAGACTGAAGACAATTTGGATTCCAAAGAAAACAAAGCTAAGCCAAAGTCAAGCTGAAGACAATTTGGATTTCAAAGGATATCAAGGCTAAGACACAGTTAATGCAATTGAGTCAATTAGCTCCTGTTGTTTTAGTTACAGGAGCTAAAAGTTTTGTTGGCGGGGGGGGGGGGGGAGTGCTGTGTCCCAAGTGCCGGAAAGTTCCATACGTAGCCCCCCTTTTCTGTTGAGGGTGGGATTGTAGATTCTCTCATATATGGCCTCTCTAACTCCCCGTTCAAACCAGCGGGCTTCGCGGTCTAGGATGTCGGTAGATTGGAGGTTGAAGGAATGTCCTTGGTTGTGTTGTAGGTGGTTGAAAATAGCAGAAGAGTTGCCGTTGGCCTTCGCTTTGCAATGTTCTTGGTATCTTGCTTTTAGTGGACGACTAGTCTCACCAATGTATGTGTTGTTACAGTTGGGTTCCTCGCATTTGAGTCTGTAGATTACATTGGCCTTAGTACCTTTCTGTGGTTTGTCTTTTGGATGTACCAGTTTGTGTCGGAGGGTTGAGTGAGGTTTGAAGTTAGTGGCGATGTGGAAGTTTTGGAAGATCCGTCTGAGTTTTTCCAAAACTACTTGGACATAGGGGATGGTAATGTTGGCTTTCTTTCTGTCGGTCAATGGTTTGCACTTGGCTGTTTTCTTTGAGTGGTCCGAGGGTTTGAGGGCTTTGTTGAAGGTCCAGTTTTGGTAGCCACATTTGTTCAATGCACTTCGGAGGTGTTTGTGTTCCTCTGTTTTGGCTTTGCCAGAGGAAACGATGCTGTCTGCCCGGTGATACAAGGTTTTGATCACTGCCAGTTTGTGTTCCAAAGGGTGGTGAGAGTCAAAGGCCAGATATTGGTCAGTGTGCGTCGGTTTCCTGTACACTTCGAACTGAAGGCTGCCGTCCTTCTCTATGATAGTTTTGGTATCTAGGAAGGGGAGCATGTTGTCATGACTTGACTCCTGTGTGAACTTGATGTTCTTATCTACTTGGTTGATGTGGTCAAAGAACTCATCAGCTACTCTCTGTTTTAGCTTGCAATAAGTGTCATCTACATAGCGGAACCAGTTGAGTGGGGGAGTGTCCTTGAAAGTACTGATAGCCTTCACTTCAAACTTTTCCATGTAGAGGTTTACAACAATGGGTGACACTGGTGATCCCATAGCACAGCCATGCAGTTGTTGGTAGAACTGTCCTTTGAAAGAGAAATACGTACACCCTAGGCAAAGGTCTAGCAGTTTGCACAGTTGGTCTGGAGATAGCTTGGTTCTGTCTGTTAGTGTGTTGTCAGCCTCCAGGGCTTCCTTGACTACCGAGACTGCGTCCTTAGGAGGTATGCAAGTGAAAAGCGAACAGACATCGTAAGAAGTGATGATTTCATCTTCTTCTACCCGGAGATCTTTGATTTTGTCAACGAAGTCTGCACTATTCTGAACGTGATGTTGAGACTTCCCCACTAAAGGTCCCAGGATCTTAGCTACACTACCAAAAATGATTTTTGCTTGTTTTGCTTACCCCATGGACAATTCTTATATGAAGAAAAAATATTCTTGCAGGAAGAAAATGTAGAATAAAATTCTAAGCAAAACAAGCAAAACAAGAATCTACCAAAAAATCTTAATTCTCATGCAAAGAACAATTTTCTTATTCTTCTTTGGTGAAGAAAATTTTTTCTCACACCTAAGAACTTGAAGCAAAATCTTCTTGTTTTTTCTTATGGTGCAAGAAAAAAAATCTAGAAATGCTTATTTTTTTAAAACTCTTAAGAAATACAAGAATTTTTGTTCTTGATGTAAGAAAAGTATTCTTGGTGTAAGAATATTAATCTCAAAAATGTCTAAAAAAATTCAAGCAAAAATTTGCTTGCCCCATGGACAAGCACGTTTTTCTTAGATTTCTTGGGGACAGAATAATTTTCTTCCTGGAAGATAAATTTTCTGTGAGGAAGAAAAACAAGATACACAGAAAAAATCATTTTTGGTAGTGTAGAAATTTTGCTAACTCGTACGTGACAGAACCTATGCTGGACACAATGGGGCGTAGGGGGACATCCTGTTTGTGGATTTTGGGAAGGCCGTAGAAGGTTGGGGGTTGTTCCGAAGTGGGGTAGAGTTTTAGATAGGTGGCACGGTCAATCTTTTTTTCCTTGTCTTCCAATTCCTTGAGAGCCGTGATGATTTTCCCTTTAAATTGGGAGGTGGGGTCCTTCTTCAAAGGCACGTAGGTGTTTTTGTCCCCTAATAGATCTTGTACCTTTCTGTCGTACTGTTCCCTGTCTAAGACTACTGTGCATCTCCCCTTGTCTGCCGGCAGAATTACTATGTCTTGATTGGTGGCCAAATCTTTGAGAGCAATTTGTTCTTCCCGAGTGATGTTGCTGGGAGGGGGTTTCGAAACTTTCAAGGTGGTAGCTACTTTGGCGCGTAAGGCTTCAGCCTGTCTCTGTGGCAAACGGGCCCGGTGGATTGCTGACTCAGTTTCTGTGACAATGTCGATGCTGGGGATCTTGTTAGGGGCTACTGCAAAATTTAGGCCTTTAGACAGTAGGGATTTCTCTGGTTCTGTAAGAGTATGGCTACTGAGATTCCTGACCCACCTCTCGTCTGTTCTAGTCTGAACTGGGGTTTTGGAACTGTTTGATCTCCAATTGGGGTCCCTATCTGCACGACTGTTCCCTTCCTTTTGTAATAGACGTTCAAATTTGTCCTTTTGTCTGGCTTTCCCCTTCTCGTGTTGGTCTTGTTGACCGCGAGTTACAAAGGCTTTAGTTTCAGCAAAGGTGTTTTCTGATAGTTGTTCCCTCAGTAGATCTTCAAGGTTAGTTTTTCTGTGATTGAGACCATCCAATTTGTAGTTAATCTGTCTCACCCTCTCGTTTATCAGCTTCCTTTCAGCGTTGCGAATGATATTGTTGGCCTTGAATCCTTTGATGGAGGTTTTTAGACGTAAACTAACAGGAGTCACACGTACTTTGAGGCTGCGCAAGTTGTAACGAAGATGGTTCCTGTAGTCCGTAAACTTTTAGCTCCTGTAACTAAAACAACAGGAGCTAATTGACTCAATTGCATTAACTGTGTCTTAGCCTTGATATCCTTTGAAATCCAGATTGTCTTCAGCTTGACTTTGGCTTAGCTTTGTTTTCTTTGGAATCCAAATTGTCTTCAGTCTGAATTGTCTTACAACCTTTCCTATTGGACATCTGAAATTGTCTTCATTCATAGTTAGAGTATAAAAGACCTGTTTCTTGCAGATCACTTCAGTGTCACTGACGAAGGAAAGTGGATTCTTTCCGAAACGTCTGACCGTTTCAAAACCATATCCAGTTGCTTGAGTAACTATTTTTGGCGTATTACCTGGATGTCTAACCTACATCGACGTACTTAAGGGTATAATCTACTTATTCTGAGACAAGTTATTGTCATCATCATCAGTTAGCTGGTACAAAGGCTCTAGCCAGCTCGACATTTTTTTCCATCAGCCAATTCCCATTGTCGCAAAAACACTATTCCAGGAGTTAGAGAGACTGAACTGAGACCTTGAAAAACGGGTTTTAATGAGATTATCGTATGCGAAAAGCACCGACACACATTATCAACAATCATAACAATAGCAAAACAAACAGTGTGTGGCTTCTACGGCCGTGGACGGCGTCCCCATTTTTTAGCCACCTGTAGCTTCCACCAAGGAGCTTTTATCAGATTTTGTCCGTCAAGGTTGACGGATTGGTTTTAAAATTTTTCCGTCACACGCAGCAAATTTCCGTCAAGTGACGGAAAAAACAGACACTGGCTAGAGCCCTGGCTGGTACGCAGGCGACTGTAAGTTTCTTCAAGTCCCGTTTGTCAGTAGCAAGATAACGGATCTGTCTAGAGGTCATCTGGCTGTGATAGTTAATCTCCAAGTAGATCTTGCTGTGGCAAATGGGAAGGAGTTTAGCCGGCAGAGGAGTTATTGGCCACAGCGAAGATCTGCCGCAGAACGGAACCGCTCAAAGGCACTGGGAGGGGCGATCTTTTCAGAAACGTGTTTCTGCTCCTCCTAGTATCCACTTACCTCCAACGTGAAGATTGGCTAAATTTGGCCGGGATTATCGTTTTACAACCCTTCCGAGCCAGTATCTGGGACAAATGCGGCGAGCCGTGCCAGTTCACAGCGGGGGCTTCCCCCCGAAACCGCTGGAGCAGATCAGTTGTACACAAATAACAAGTTGTTACTTGTATATATTTTGCAATAAAAGCTGCGCTAAACACTTCCTGTATCATTTTTTCATGTCTGCAACTTCAAATCTTTACCGATCATATACGCCTGGATTCGGTTCAAAGACCAACGCTCGTCACATTTGACGGACAGACATCGGTGTGTAAAAACGTAGACAGAACTTGAAATTTTGGAAAGGTATCCACATAATCAGCACATGCATTTTCAGCAAAGCCAATTTGAATTATTTCTAATGGCGTCCGGTGCATTCTCAGACAAACAAACGGGCGCCGTGGCTTCATGAAACGTTGGGGGAAATCGACGTCAGCGCCCCCCTCCCCACTGCACTTGCGTCCTGTCGCATCGTGCTGACGCGTTTTGCTGTTGTTTTCCTCCAGTACGTAGTCAGTTATTGACGCGTTATTGACACCAAAGAAGCAAAGAAATCCCCAGATGTCACAGAAAACACAATGAACTCTTACAGCCGACCCGTGACGGGATCCCTGGCCCCGCACGCCCGGGGCAATTCGCACCTTCTTCCTAACGCAGTTTAATTGCCTGATAATTGCCTTTGAGCGGTTCCTTTCTGCGGCAGATCTTCGCTGTGGCCAATAACTCCTCTGTCGGCTTAACTCCTTCCCATTTGCCACAGCAAGATCTGCTTGGAGATTAGTGATAGTCTCACATGGGCTGTTTGATGTACTGTAGGTAAGTAGTAAGTAGTGTACAAGTTTGACTGAATTACTAGCAATGGTTGGAGGAATAAAGAAATGAATGAAAGGTAACAATTGTAAGCAAATACATAATGTCCAGCCTAACTGCTCTGATAATTCTTACTCAAACACATTCATAATGTATGGTTACCTGAGCGCCTCCGGCCCTGTCCTACCACTTGCTACATGATGTAATTGAACACTTCAGGATGTCTGCTACTTGACAAGTAACCATGGTGACAGCTACCTCCAGAATTATTTTATTTGAAGAAGAAGAACAAGGTAAGAAGGCATGAATATGATAACATCTGCCTCTTTCCTAGTGAGCGGGTCTTGAATGAAAGAATGAGCATAAAGGAAGAAAAGAATAACTTACTGTTGTCCCCTCTCCCAATATACAGTCCCCTGAGAACACAGCATTCTCCTCCTCCAGTAGAAGTGCCATGTGGTCATCTGTGTGACCTGGGGTGTAGATGGCTCTACAAGAAGGGGGGGAGGTAAAATAAAGAGATAATAAATAATGATTTCTTTGCCGTCTGAATTAGTTCTTGGCTGACAACTGTACGATGTACCGGTAGTTAAAATTCAAGTTCACCTTTATCAGCGGGGTATAATAATCCTATATCCTTTGTTTTTAAAAACAGTGTATTCAAAGAGGAATATCAAGTTGACGGACGGTCATTTAAAAATTGCAAAATTGCAATATTTTCAAAACATTGCAGTTTGAAGTCACCGTTCATCCACTTGTATCCCTAAATATCCTACTTTTAAAAAACAACAGATATACACAACATGTAGGTTACCCCATGGATAAAGATGAACTAGCATCAGACACGCTGATGAATGCAAAAGATGCCAAAATGTTGGACAGGAAGTTAGCTCACGTAGCATTAAAAGAACATGCAGTTCTTCTTTAATAGACTACAAAAATAACATAATACAAACTACATGTACACCGGTATCACTTGGCCCACAACCTGCCTGCATGTACACAAAAATTATGAAAATCGATACCTACTTTTTTCTGGTTATCATATTCAACGTCAAACAAAACAGGCAACAAATACTCACTTGAGTGTCGCTCCTTCAGTCTTGATGACATCCCCCTCCCTGAGGTAAATATACCCCACCCCTGTGACCCCAGTGGTCTCCACCCCCTGGGAGGGACTGTACCCCTCTGCGTCCTTCGACCCCAGACCACTGGGGTTTCTGGGCAGTTTGCTGATTCTGAAGGGCGAGACTGGAATTACACAGAAAAAAACAATAGAATTTGAGTAACAATAAATATCAAAACCACAAATTATATAAAGTAGGGCTTTTTGTTTTCCTCTACTTCCAAAAAAGAAGTCAAGTACGAATTTTCTAGATAAAGCCAACACTAGTAGTATTCGAGTACCCCGTACTCTCTCTTTATTATATGAGGGTCTGCGTGCCCTTTTCCGTTAAGTGTTACGAGCTATTCCGTTGTTGGCCCACTTCAACATCAAGCACTATCTCTATATCCTTTGTGCTATTGGTCATTTCAATGCTGCGTAATACGTAAATATTTGTTATCCTGAATCGATTTTTTAGGCATTCTTCATGACGAGTAGACCTTTGTACATTTATCAAAGACATTTGACAAATGTACAAATCTACTGTGACATACATAACGCTATAACGGACTCCGTTACATGTATAAACAAATGCAACTAAGCAAAGCAGTTGTGTAACTACTTTAAGAGGGCCCCCAAGGGGGGTACCGACAACGCTGTACACTAAATTCGGGAGGGCCGGCTACGTAATAGGAGCCAAAAATATACATTTTTTAGTTAAGAATGGCTAAAAATCCCAAATATCTCATTTTATAAGTGCTCTATGAAGAAAGTGTTGATGGGGTCCTGTTGCCATGTGTCCAATTTACCTCTGTACCAAATTTCAGGTCATTTGGTTTACATACAAGGGCATAGAAGCCAAAAATATACATTTTTAGTAAAAAATGGCCAAAAACCCTAAAATAACTAATTTTTGAAGTGATCTATGAGCAAAGTGTCAACGGGGTCCTGTGAGCATATGTTCAATGCACCTCTGTACCAAATTTCAGGTCATTTGGTTTCTATACAAGGGCATAGGAGCATAAAATATACATTTTTAGTCAAAAATGGCCAAAAACCCTAAAATAACTCATGTTTGGAGTAAAGAATGAATAAAGCGTTGATGGGGTTCTGTGGTCATATGTCAAACACACATATGTACCAAATTTCAGGTCATTTGGTTTTTATACAAGGGCATAGGAGCCAAAAATATATATTTTTAGTCAAAAATGGCCAATAACCCTGAAATAACTAATTTTTGAAGTGATCTACGAAGAAAGTGTTGATAGTTTACTGTGCTCATATGTCCAATGCACCTCTGTACCAAATTTCAGGTCATTAGCTTGTAATACCAGGGCACAGGGGCCCAAAATATACATAATTGGTCTAAAAATGACCAAAAACCCTAAATATCATAAATTCTAAGACCTCTATCAAGAAAGTGAAAAAAACACCTGAGGGTATTTGCTATTTCTACGACCCTGCCAAATTTCAGCTCATTTGGCCCACAAATGAAAAAGTTGAATCAAATTGAAGATTTGACAGGAGAAGAAGAAGAAGAAACCAAGGAAAAACAGTATATTGCAATCCCATACTACGTATGGATTGCAATATAACTAAGCAAAGCAGTTGTGTAACTACTTTAAGAGGGCCCCCAAGGGGGGTACCGACAACGCTGTACACTAAATTCGGGAGGGCCGGCTACGTAATACGCTAAATTATGGACACTTAATTACGCTCTACGCTAAATTAAGAAATTTCACAATGCTGCAAAATACACCCGATATTATTATTATTATTATAATTATTATTATTATGCACATCTTTATCGTCTTTTGGGTGAAATCCGTCTACGGCAGAACACGTGAAGAGGGGATCTAAACAAAACCGATAATTCCATCAACAAGATTCCCGTCCGCACTCTCGGACTTGCCTCGGCTTATCCCTAAATGCTAACATTGTGCCGTTTTTACCAGTATCTTTATGAAACATTTTGATATAAACTACCACTGCGTACCATTTTGGGAACTTAATCTATGTTATTGTAAATTGCGTAAGAGCAAATTCTCACAGGAGTCTGCCCGTGGAAAGCGCAGTCACAATTTGAAGAGGGACAACTTGCTGGCCAGAGCCGGCGACAGCAAATTTCGTATGTGGCGTAATTTTCAGCACTCGTAGCACCGAAAGCGGAGGCGCGACAATCCTAGGGCGTCCGGGGGCATGCTCCCCCGGGAATATTGTGAAATCTTGACTCCCTCAAACGCCAATTTATGCATTTTAAAGGGCACATTTTGCTCACAGACTAAACTAAGTTAAATAGCATTCCAAATAGAAATTCACATGGTTTTAAGTTATTGAGGGCAACGCCCCCAAACATCATTTTCAGATTTCGAGTGCCGAAAGCACGAACTGTCGCAAGGTAGGTATGGGAAAATTTGGAAATTTGTACCCTCTGAAACACCATTTCCTGCATTTTGAGGGATAAATTTTGCTGGCAGACCATGTGCTCAATGTAGTGACATTTCTGTCAGAGAAACGTTTTGGAGGGCGACGAGCGCCGGAGAGTCGTGAGCACCAGAGGCCCAAGCCGTCGCCAGTCCAAGGGCCGCCCGGCGCCCGGAGCAAAATTGAAATCTCGACCCTCTGAAATGCCATTCCCTGCATTTATCAAGGGGCACATTTTGCTTGTTAACTAAGTTCGGTAAAGAAATTTCTACTAGTTGGGGGGCGACGCTCCCGCAACATATTTTCACCATGTCCAAGGCCGAAGGGGTAAGCCTTCGCAAGGAAGGTCCGGCGAAATTTTGAAATCTGTACCCTTTGAAACGCAATTTCCTGCATTTTCGCGAGTAAAATTTGCCGGTAGACAAGTTAAGTTTAATGAAACTTTGATTACGCTTTACGAAAAATTAATATGAATTACGTTTTAAGGTAAAATCCGGTTAGCTTCTACGTAATACGTTAAATTAAAGGGGCCAATATCGCTCGACGCAAAATTTACCAATTACGCTCTACGTTGAATTCGAGCGGTCCCGCTACGTAGTACGTAGAATTAAAACCGCCGATTACGCTCTACGGAAAAGGGCTTTGGGGCCCCCCTTTAATACCAAGCTGGAAAGCCTGCCATATTGCAGGGATGCCCCATACATGGTCGTGGTGCCAGTGTGTGATGTTGTATCACTACTTACCGAGTTGGAAAGCCTGCCATATTGCAGGGATGCCCCCTACATGGTCGTGGTGCCAGTGTGTGATGTTGTATCACTACTTACCGAGTTGGAAAGCCTGCCATATTGCAGGGATGCCCCCTACATGGTCGTGGTGCCAGTGCGTGATGTTGTATCACTACTTACCGAGTTGGAAAGCCTGCCATATTGCAGGGATGCCCCCCACATGGTCGTGGTGCCAGTGCGTGATATTGTATCACTACTTACCGAGTTGGAAAGCCTGCTATATTGCAGGGATGCCCCCTGGAAGATAGCCCGGTATCCCAGCATCCCCAGTGTCTATCAAAATACGACTATGTACCAAAAAAAAAGAAAAAAAAAATTATAGATTTGGTATCCTGTTTTGTTTTTTTCGACCTCTTGTATTAGATTGTGCGTCTGAAGAGTCTGTCATCCATTAGATTTACTGGTGAAAATTTATGGGGTGAAAGAACAGTGACTGTTTTCTGACAGCTGGTTTTCCATGACAGTCTTTTGACAGATACTGACCTTAACGTCTCCAGGCAGAAAAGGTTTGTCAAAGATTATTAACCTGGTCGTTTCAAAAACGTTTAGATCTTACACCCCAACATCTGCTTGAAGATTACCTACTGAGGTCAACGTCCTTCCGGTCAATCATAAGCCAAACGTGTTGCCTTCTTCAATTAATTTGGTTGGCTGTCCGTTGTTAACAGATACAAAGTATTACGTCTATCGTCAAGCTTCTTTATAATAGATAAAGATTTAGCTGTCATTTGTTGTAAAGACTCTTTAAAAGCTTGTTCCTGTACATGTAACTGCGTAAGTCTAACTCTAAGTGACCTAGTTACAAGTTATATCTTGTACAGTATACCTGCGCCTTCCTTTCTTTGACGACGATTGAAAGGTGTTGAAGGTTGACTCACCTTTTCCCCGTTCCTACCAGGTACGTGTTTGTGCCCCGGAGAGTGAAAGGACCCGGGTTCAGCCCCAGAACGCGAGTAACGCGCGAGGAGAGCACCTCGATTTTCGGGATCGCCGTCGCCATGATTTGACTTTGAGGGGAAAGTTTATCGGACCGAACCATTCGATTGAGGGGGTGCAAAACGGAAGCATTGTTTTGGTGTGCTTGTGCGCGCGCGCGGTGTGTGTGTTCGTGTATGTGCGTGTGCGCGTGTTTGCGTGTGTGTGTGCGCATTTGTGTGTGTGTGTGTGTGTGTTTGTGTGCGTGTGTGCATTTGTGTGTGTGTGTGTGCGTGTGTGCATTTGTGTGTGTGTGTGTGCGTGTGTGCATTTGTGTGTCTGTGTGCGTGCGTGCGTGTGTGTGTGTGTGCAATTGTGTGTGTGTGTGTGTGTGTGTGTGTGTGTGTGTCAACTATAGACCCCCCAGTGTGGTACAAGCTTCCGTTTTTTTGTATCTTTTGACCTGAACACGCTATTAAATGACTGGATTTTTGTTGATTTCGGCCTGCTGGAGATGATCCAATATAATTTTAGGTCGACGTTAACGAAATGAACAGCAAGGCCAACTGTCAGCGTTTTCTACTTCGTATGAGGGATAAAGGTATAAAGGGAACTATTACATACATTAGATTGAGTATTTCTATGCTACAAGCGACATAATATTTGTCAAAAGTAATTTAGGAATGGTACAGTTTCTTTTCTGCATGGCGTGATAAATGTATTGATGACCTAGGTGCATAGTTTTGCCTTTTGGAGTCATGACATAATAAAAGTATATTCAAGGAGGTTAAAAAAACCTCCTTGGTATATTGAAGAGTACCTTCCGAGTCTATTTATTGGGGAGAGGTGTTTTCCCCGAAATCTGTCCTGAGAGACGAGCCGGCTCTACCTGAATCTTCCCGGAGGAACGAGACTGTCCTCCCGGAGCATGACCGGAGCGATCCATCGGAGCCTTCCCGGGAGAACGAGATGGTTCTCCCAGTGTCAGTTCGTATGGACTACGGTTCTTTTTCGGGGGAAGAGGCGGCGGTACCTCCGACGCGTTGCGGTTCAAATCTTCTCGAATAGACGCCATCCGGGGGTGTATTTAGCCTCCATAGCAGGCTCGCTATGG
>NC_049995.1:11592093-11611135 GCF_000003815.2 Branchiostoma floridae
CCAGCAAAAGTGCCAATAAAGGCCACAGAGAGCCTGCTATGGAGGCTAACAATTTGAACGTCTCGGTTAGACAGCATCTTGAGAAATAAGGATTGTGTATGTTTCCTTTAAGATTTATGTGTCAATAGTGACACTGCTAGAAACATTTAAGCATTTCCTTGGCGCTCTTACGTTTACTGTTAACACCCCCGTTGTGCTTTTCTTGCTTCTCTCTTGAGTGCAATATATGATAGTGTTTGTGGAATAAAGTTTCATATCATAGTTGATAGATGTATACACTTGCCAAGTGGGGGTGTCAGCAGGTAATGTAAGAGCAGCGCTATGTGTTACAAGGAGTATGCCCTTCCCACAAATGTATACACCCCCTGAAAATTCTGCACCAGTACTGCATTAGACAAGTGTGTTGTACCTTGTACCTGAATTAATAAAAAATTCTAAGTCTACATTGCCTTGTGATGCGTTTTTAATCCTATATTATATATAGATGATATTTTAGTGACAAAAAAGCTTTGACAAGCCACGAACCAATTAGTAAAGAACGTCTTAGAATTAAGACTTCTATCAATGAATTGGTCTACTTATGTATAATATAATGTACATGATTAATTCCCAGTATTTTATAGTCAGAAATAGCCTCAATACCAAAACCCCCAAAGGAGCCCATCGCTTTATTCTCCAAGCAGAGGTTGGGTCGCTGGGATAGTAGACTCGGACCAGGCTTTTTACTAGCTTGCTCTCTTCAGGCGTAAACATTCTGGCTACTACTATCCCTGCAAGCCAACCTCTGATTGGAGAATACTTCTCATTTCCCATTTGAAGTCACGAAATGGCCAGTAGAATGACTTTGACCTAGAATGAAACGCTTCATATGTGAGTTTATGTTTAAATAGCCAGGGCCTTTTCGGAATAGAATGAGGCGCTTTATGAGTGAGTTAGGGCCTTTAATTTGCAAAACAGATGCTCTTAAAGGGGTGTGATAGGGGATGAATGTCCACGTTTTCAATTTCGTGGCTTTCTTCCTCTCAACGTGTGTATAACAACTGTACATCCAAAAACAATGACTCAAACAGACTACATTTACCATTATGTAAGAAAACAATAAATCCAGCAATGATGCTTCTACACTAGTCAAACACATGACTCCAACAACACCAGTACTAAGAATTGATAAAACACCAGTGCTTAGAAATCTTCAGCACTGGAAATGAGTGCTGATGCCTTTCCAGTAGATCATAGTGAGTAGTACTTGATGTATAAAAAAACTCAAACCAAGACACCAAAGTTGTCTTATTCAATTATGATTGTAATTAGATGTATCTGTAATGTATAAGTCATATAAATGACTCTTGACAAATAATAAAAGGTTCAAGAAGCTCGAAGTTGTGTTATTACTCTGTGACACTGGAGGGTAACCTCCAGTAACAGAGCATTGTAATCACTTTGTGCGTTGGCTGTTCGCACCTATATCTCTATGTTCCGTATGCCGCAATCGCATGTGGATTGGCATGTCGTCTGTACTCGGTTAGGAAATGATGCACGTTGTTTTTTTTTCGCCGTAGCTGTTTTTATTATGGATGTAATAATTTCAGTTTTCACCCCTACGCCGTCCGGTATAGTGGTTCAGGTCTTCCTTATGATTGTGCCTTAAGTGTTGTAGTTATTTGATACCGTCAAGCAGATGTTGGCCTCGTCGGAATATGCCATCTCGTTCTGGCTTTGCGTTTCCAATATTGAGGTTGGTTTGACATAACATACTGTTAACATTTTGCGCGGTTGATAGTCATATGCATGTTATGGTTAAAACGTGTTTGATCTTTGGGAGCCTTTTTTTCGCGGTAGCTATTTTCATTATCGATGTAATAATTTGAGATGTCACCCCTATTTCCCTGGTATTGTAGACCAGCTGGCTTATAGACGCTGGGGTCTGGCAATTACTTATCTCGAAGCAGATATGGGTTATTACATGCTTGAAAAAAGCATGTACTGTTTCTGGTAGGGATCTTTGTGATTCCGGACCTATATCTTTAGAACCTCTGGATGGATTGCGATTTCCTTTGCTATGGGGATAGAGTGTGTGACCTATTGTGCTATTAAGTAGATTAGAAGTATGCTGTTGTTTTGTGGTTCGTTTTTAAAAAAATATTTACACCCCTTTTTTTGGCAGGAGTAAAGTGGTCCTATGGTTGACCTGGAAAATGAGGTCAGTTTGTTTAGGCTGGATGCAGCACACCCGCCCCAGCTGAGTGCAATTAGTGTTTAGTTTCAGTGTCCTGCAGTCATTATGGTACCTTCTACACCTCCTAGCATCTTCTTCAAAAGTGTTACATTCATCAGGTTGTATGCAATGTACATCTGCAAAAGTGAATGTTACCTCCATGAAAAATGGAGGTCCTGTTTGGTTTTTGATGTTTTGGGGTATACATGTATATCAGTTTGTTGCAGTTTTATGGTTGTTTGAAAAATATATTAGAGTAACTGTGACCATCCCTGTCACTTCTGTATGGAATGAACCATCATATACACATAGGGATATGTGCCAGGTGCAGGTGTAACAATAGGAAATAAAAATGAAATGGTGAGGTCACTAAGAAGGTGTAGTTTTAGATCTCACCGTTTACCATAGGTACATTATATAAGAACAGTGATGGAATAATTTTGCCAAACGTCAAACCATATCACCCCACGACACACCATACGCACCATCACAAAACAAAATATTTCAAGCAGGTTTGAGTTTTCAGACTCTTGTTTCCACAGCTGTGGTTGACCTATTTTTTAACGTGGTGTACGTCTCAAGTACCCATTGTGAGGCGCTGTTGTTGTTTCATTTGTGTCGTTCGATTGAGACGCTGACTTAGCTCTGTTTTAAATTTGGCAGTGATAGGTATCGTAGGTTTTTTGTATTAGCTGATGTGATGTGTCTTGTATGCGATTCACCACTATATAGGTGGGGTGGCCATGCTCTTAATCTGCCGGGTAGGAACGTGTCTTTTGTGACCGGAACACCGAAAGTAGAGGGAAATAGCAGGGACAGAAGAAGTATGATCTTGGAGGGAAATTATATTTTACACCAGGGATTGAAGGGTAGTTTTCATGAATGGAAATTATATATTTCGCATATACACAGAATTAAGCCATTGTCGGTGGGAACTCAAACTTTAGGAAATTATTTGTGTACCTTATATTTGTAGGACTTGGAGGAGCGTGTGCGTTGTATACGACATAGGTTTGTGTTTTTTGTATTTGAAAGTGGAGATATAATTTATGTATATGGTACACATACCATTGTCTTTAAAAATTATTGTAAACAACTTTATTGTGTCAATTTGTGTGTGGTTGCGATAGATACAGCCCTTTTTAATGATTTGGGTGGCCCTGAAAAGGGCCGGGTTTCATGGAGACTACTCAGCTCGCATCCTCGTTGTTGTTGTTGTTGAAGAGACGCCGTTGAACTTCCAGAAGGATGAGGTCAATCGTGGCTGCTATGGGGTCCTGCGGTGGTTCATAGTTCTCGATGTGGCTGGCTATTTCACGGCGAACGTCGTCCTGTTGGAGTATCTTCACAGCCATCCCTTCCTCAGACAGCTTTTCTAATAGGTCGTGCACGGCAGGCCGTACCTCCCGCCACAAGATGGCGGATGCTTCGATGCGCTGCTGGTCTCGCACGGCTTGCTCCTTGCAATTGGTGACATCTCGCCGAATACGCCTCCTGTATTCACCCTCCGTTTCATCCGGTCGCCTCGTACGTCGGATGTTTCTCAGACCGTCGGGAAGTATACCCGGCATGGCCACGGAGCGGCACCGCTGGTAAGCCGGGCTGTGTTCCCTCCACAGCCGCTCGGCTTCCTTGTAGGTCGCCTCGAGCGAACCGTACCCACCTTCTGCTTTTCTTTTCTGCACGTTGTCTCGGAAAACCGCCCCCCACTCCTCCGTTGACTCGTAGGCAAACACCAGCTTGGTGCAGCGGACCCGCACGCTTTTGGTGACGCATCGGTGATAGACTTCGTCCGTTACCGGGACCCGAGGCCTTTCGTGGTCCGGCAGACAACTCAGCTGGTCATCGAGCATCCCCTTATAAAAGTTACTCTTTGACCGCTGGACAAGGATTTGCACGTAATCTTGCAAGGAGTCTTCTTTCCTCCTTGGAGGAAAAAGGCTGCTTACACCGGACTTGCCTTTCTTGTTGATCATCGCAGTACCCATGTCGATTCTGGTGAATTCTAATGGTGTGAGATAGACTGACCCATCTAATTTAAATACATTGACTCATGAATATTCAAAAAAATGTTAGCCAATTAGAAACAAGATGTGGCAGTCAATATGTGTGTCTACCACGTCCGCATACCGTACCATGATGCTTTACACTTCTTTTCTTCATACAAAGAAGAGTCAGAGTCAGACAACATACGCCTGCGTTATCTTCGAGGCAAAGAATCTGTGTGATTGTCTGTACACTTGGATTACGCCGAATAAGTCTGATAAATTTGTTTCCTACACAATACTCACTGTCGACTATTTTTGAAAATTCTACCATACGTAGAAACTTAACCATATGATATAAGTACAGGAACTATCATTGCCTTGTGTAAATAATCAGGAAAAATTCCAACCATAATCACGTTATTGTCTGCTGTAGGAACCTAATACTAAAATTTAGGGTCACATAACGTGTTGCATCTGTAGAAAAATACGACACTATTTCCGTATGTAAAATAAATGTTTTCTTTCTTGAACAACAACAACAGTGCCTTCTTTGTCTATGTGTGAACCACTAGCATGCTGTGTGGTAGTAGTAGACTGGTTTATTCAACAAGTACGACAAATTCAAAGCGGTCTTGCGGCCTGAAGGGCTAAATTGCACTGCTTGACTGTCTTTTTGTACATTATTTTACACAAACATGATTATTGGATAGACAAATGCGAAGTATACAACTTATTACAATTTCAAATGCAAACCATTAATACGTAACACCGTCGTTAAAAGTAGATTAGAACTATTTACACCACAACTGTGTGCGTGTTGTAACCAAGAAATAAGTGTTATTACAGTTCAGTTCTAGTATGAACTTACCGTAGTTTCGGGGCAAACGCAAAGGATATATAGAATCTGGCGACTAACAAGTGCATTATCTTTTAGGCTACGAAAACTTCTTCATACACAAAGAATAGTTTGAGTCAGGCGACAAATAGGTGCGTTATCTATTAGACAAAGAAAAACTTCTTTTCTTTAAACACAAAAGATAGAGTCAGGCGACTAACAGGTGCGTTATCTATTTATAAATTTGAAAGAAAACTACAAACATGTATTTTCGGCATACACAAAGGATAGTCAGACAACCTACGTGTGTGTTATCTACTTGTATTAGTCTTCATACACAAATGGTAGTTAGCGGCAGGCGACTTACAGGTGCGTTATCTATTAGACAAAGAAAATTTATTTTCTTTATACACAAAGGATAGTTAGAGTCAGGCGGCTAACAGTGCTTTGTCTATTGGGCAAAGAAAACTTCTCTTTTTTATACACAAAGGATAGTTAGAGACAGACAACTAACAACTGCATTATCTATTAGGCTAAGAAAACTTCTTTTCTTCATACACAAAGGATAGTTATAGTCAGGAGACTAACAGGTGCGTTATCCATAAGACAAAGAAAACTTCATACACAAAGGATAGTTAGAGTCAAGTGACTAACAGGGTCTATTACTGTATTAGACAAAGAAAACTTCTTTTCTTTATACACAAAGGATAGTTAGCGTCAGACAACTCACAGGTGCGTTATCTATTAATATTAGGCAAAGAAAACTCGTTTTCTTTATACACAAAGGATAGTTAGCGTCAGCTGACTAACAGGTGCTTTATCTATTAGACAAAGAAAATTTCTTTTCTTCATACACAAAGGATAGTTAGAGTCAGGCGGCTAACTGTGCTTTGTCTTTTGGGCAAAGAAAACTTCTCTTCTTTATACACAAAGGATAGTTAGAGTCAGGCGGCTAACAGAGCTTTATCTGTTGGGCAAAGAAAACTTCTCTTCTTCATACACAAAGGATAGTTAGAGTTAGCCGACTAACAGATGCGTTTGCTTATCTATCATTATATCTTTTCTTCATACACAAAGGATAGTTCGAGTCAGACAATCTACATTTGTGTTATCTATTAGATTTAAGAAAACTTCTTTTCTAAAACTTCTCTTCAACGAAGCTTTATTGAAGAATGTCTTGCTGGACAGTACAGGGAATCAGATGACACTATGTTTACACAGGGCTGACTACAGATAGTCCCACTTTTCTTACGCATTTGCGACTAACAGGTCCAGTTGTTTAGACCGCGTCGAAGACTGTCGAATTATAGCTAATAGAACAACACAACAACACAAATGTAACCCCTAAACTGTAATGGATATGCAACAAAATAAGTGCTGTACAACATATCAAAACATGGCAGAAAAATATAGCCTGGTATCCAGCCGTATTATAGCTCCCAAATCTTTTCTGCCCTAGCTCTCTGCACTTGCGGATAGGGCAGAAGAGATTCGGGAGCTATAATATGGCTGGATATCTGGCTAAAAAAAAAAAGCTATCATCAACTGGCTTTAGTGAACTCCTCATCAAATTATAGGTTATGAATATGTCAGTCAAATACCTAGCAAACTTCACAAACTAACCCGTAGAGCTATCTAACATTCAACCTATGATAACTAGAACCACTTCGTTAACTAAACAAAATAAGCTTTAAAACTATTCAACCTTTAACCTGTAATAAAACTATTTAACCTATAACACATACCCTATATCAAAATGATCTACAAAACGAGTTTAGGAATCAACAAACTCTAAACTTTTTTTTCTTTTCAACTGAACATTCTCGCTGGATCTCTCATCTTTTAGCTGACTCAGAGAAAGAACCATTACATCATATTTGTGGCGTACTATTCCTGTCATTTCAAACGTTTCTGTAGATTATTTATGCAAACAAACAAAATAATATAAATGCAAATAAAACTTAAAATAAGAACTATACAAGTTAGTTAAACTAAAGGGAAATTAATGAAAGTTGATATCAACTGCTGTCTATTAATGAACACTTCAGAAACATATTGATTATTAATTCAGACAAATGTACCCAGTAAACCAACAAAAGTAAACATATATAAAGTTACAATATGAGGAATCAACAAGCTATAGAACTTCTCTAAACTAACTCTCTCCTCTTACTGTTCAAGAATAAAGATGTAGATAATGTTGTGTGCACTGTTAACGTTTTGCTTCAAAGGTGCAACTTGTTTTGGTTTGCATTCATACTGCAATGGATAAAGATACAGTTAAGATGTAACATACTTGTCACTTAGGAGATGCATATACCAAAAATGCAGAAAGGAAAAAAAAAATACTTCTTTAACTTCGTCTTGGCATCACATGATGGTTTTCTGGTTAACTGCCTACACTGGTAAAAAAAAAGTCTCGTGCACAAATTATTCTGCTTGCTCCTCTAACATCAATACAGTTATCACATTGTGCACCAGAAGACCTCATGGAAAAAAAATTGTTGTGCTTAACAGTATGCAAAAGGAGTCGCTACATTTGGGTGGGTTTTCATCATGTGAGTCTTCAGATTAATCAACGTACTAAATTGCCTGCTACACTCCCCACACGTGTAGGGTTTCTCACCCGATAGTCTGCATGTGTCTCTTCAGGTCACACCACATACCAAACTGCTTGCTGCAATCTTCACACTTGAAAGGTATTTTTCTCCTACATGAGTCCGCACTGTGTCTCTGCAGAACAACCTGCTGACAGAACTGCCTCCTAAAACTTCTAAGACCTGTAGGGTTTCTCACCTGTGTGAGTCCGTATGTGAGTCTTCAGAGTACTCGGCTGAC
The DNA here is from genome assembly GCF_000003815.2 of Branchiostoma floridae. NCBI lineage: Eukaryota > Metazoa > Chordata > Leptocardii > Amphioxiformes > Branchiostomatidae > Branchiostoma > Branchiostoma floridae. The sequence goes on from NC_049995.1 coordinate 11,599,970, forward strand.
TAAACTGCCTGCTGCACTCCTCACACCTGTAGGGTTTCTCACCTGTGTGAGTCCGCATGTGAGTCTTCAGAGTACTCAGCTGACTAAACTGCCTGATACACTCCTCACACCTGTAAGGTTTCTCCCCTGTGTGAGTTTGCATGTGTCTCTTTAGAGCACCCAGCTGACTGAACTGCCTGCTACACTCCTCACACCTGTAAGGTTTCTCACCAGTGTGAGTTCGCATGTGAGTCTTCAGATTACCCAGCACGCTAAACTGCCTGCTACACTCTTCACACCTGTAAGGCTTTTCACCTGAGTGAGTACGCATGTGAGTCTTAACATCACCTGGTTGACTGAACTGCTTGCTGCACTCCTCACACCTGTAAGGTTTCTCCCCTGTGTGAGTCCGCATGTGAGTCTTCAGACGAACCAGCTGACTGAACTGCCTGCTGCACTCCTCACACTGGTAAGGTTTCTCCCCTGTGTGAGCCTGCATGTGACTCTTCAGACCACTCATTTGACTGAATTTCCTGCTGCACTCCTCACACCTGTAGGGTTTCTCCCCTGTGTGAGTCCGCATGTGTGTCTTCAGATTACCCAGCTGACTGAACTGCCTGCTGCACTCCTCACACCTGAACACCCTCACACCCTTGCCTCGCCAGCTGGACTCTTCCCCAGACTCCTCACATCTTCCTCCTTGCCAGGTGAGAACACTGTTGGCAGAACCCCCTGCTGCTCCTCTCCTGACGTCATCCACACCTTGTACGCTGTCTGTCGTCGCCATGTCAACAATATCTGGATCAATGTCTGTATCAATGAAGCAAACGAATTTCAAAACATGGGGTAATATGTGAAGTAAAGAGGTAGCATAGTATAATTTGTGTAGATAAATGCATGTCGGTAGTTTTCGATGACACATGTGGCCAATGTAATCAAGAGTTTGGTCATATTAAAGGCTTTCTTGGAAACAGAAAATAACCATCATTGGAAGCAAAATGTAAACAAAACATCTATTCAAATTCAAATGAAAGTATGTAAAATTGCTAATTTTAGTCTTACTTTGAAAACATATATCATATCTATCATAACACTTTGTTTATTTTCAAATACTTTACGGTTAGCCAATAGAAACGCATAGAAACGGGAAAGAATACCATAGCAACCGACTGCCATGTTAATTGAAAAGTATTTCCCGCGATATAAATATATACAATTACAGTAATTGGACAATGGACAGATAAAGAACAAAGTTTGTGTATGTGGTTTCTCATCCTATGAGGCAGCTTCGAGAGCAACCCTGTAACAGTTAGTGGACTGTCCCGTAGTTTCACCCTCCCCGTCTAGATGCATGGCGGGATGGAATCCAGATGTGGAAAATTTGGCGGGAAGTTCTGGTACTGCGGCACACGCAGGGGGTTACAGTATACACAGGGACAGCTAGGACAACTCAGCGAGTCTTTACACCATTTACTTGTACCAGGATCCACGTCCTTTAGTAAGTTAGCTACTAGTACAGTGGACTTCATATACGGTGCATAAGAAATCCACAGGTTTACGATGAGATGGTCAACGCTTGCATGTTAAAAAAAACCCTTTCCTACCCTCACGATCTGTTCACGTTTTCTACTGCCCTGTCGTCAGATTCTATTGCAGAGGCGGCGGCACCATTTTTTAGTTGTGGGGGCAAAAATTTCTCATATCACTAAATCGAGGGCCGAAGGCCCGAGGTGTCGCGCCAGAGGCGCGACCCTTCTAGGGGGGTCCGGGGGCATGCCCCCCCCGGAAAAATTTCAAATCTAAACCCTCTGAAACGCTATTTCCTGTATTTTGAGGGGCAAATTTTGCTGCCAGACTAAGCTAACTTCAATGGCATTTCTATCAAAAATACACATATTTTTAGCTTTAGTTATTGAGGGCGACACCCCCAACATATTTTCACCATCTCGAGCGGCGAAGGTACGAGCCGTTGCAAGGTAGGTTCTTGAAATTTTTGAAATCTAGACCCTCTGAAACGCCATTTCCTGTATTTTGAGGGACAAATTTTGCAGACAGACTAAGCTGAATTTAATTAAACTTTTAGTAGAGAAAACGATTTTTGAGGGCGACGACCCACGCACCAACATATTTTGCACTACGTCGTCGTGAGCCCCGAAGACGCAAGCCGCCGCAAGGGAGTTTTGGAGAAATTTTTAAATCAGGACACATTGAATGCCATTTCCTGCATTTGAGGGGAACATTTTGCTTGTAAACAAATCTAAGTTTGATAATGAAATTTCTACTAGAAAAAGGTCGTGGGGGACGACGCTCCGGTAGCATTTTCCCACCATGTCCAGTGCCGACGGCGCGAATCTTCACAAGGGAGGTCCTTTGAAATTTTTAAATCTGGACCCTCTGAAACGTCATTTCCTGCATTTTCAGGGCCAGATTTTGCCAGTAGACTAGCGAGATTTGATGAAATTTCCATTAGTGAAAATATACACAAGGGTTTCAGCTTGATTTTGAGTGTTTCAGCTTATTTTATCGTGGGGGCGACGCCCCCACGACCTATTTTTTTGTGGGGGCGGCCGCCCCCACTGCCCCCATGGTGCCGCCGCCACTGTATTGAAAGCTAAGCGTTACAGTTCGAAACAGCACCGATTAACTGGTTTCCTGGTCCAAACTCCGACAAGCCCCTGCACTCAAACAAACAGTTTGGACTAAATGCTAGGCTAAAATATCACTGTCAATTAGCTTGGTTTTGAAAACTTTAATAGCAAACCCACGACCACCAATACATGTTGTATATGATGACACTTTTCTATTTTCTTACCTCAGGGAGCTTAGCTTAGTTGATACACAATGCCGTGGAACTCCTTTTCTGAGACAGGGGTCGCTTAGAAAAAGGAAGAACTTCAAGAAGAAGACAAAAACGGCTCAAGACTTGAGGAGGTACCAAAGACGACCCGTAACCTTGTGGACAGGAAATGGCAAAGCGCCGACCCGAAAGTATATGCTGGATGGCGGTCAAACTCTTTTACCTGATTACCCAACAAATGTACACACTTAAACTGATTTAACAGGGTCAATATTGTTGATTGTCCTTGATACTAGATCGATGTGTGAAGGCTTCTGTCTCCAACTAAACTACCTACATACCAAAATCAAATGCAAATCATTTAAGAAAAGTGAGGGATAAGATTCGCAAACATTCAAAAGTTAAGTTGATATTATAATTCTTTTCCACTGAAATTTCCTTTGTTGTTTGCGCTTACGACATTCTTATCTTTATTACCTATCATTATCACCTCGGATAACCGCACACTTCGGTCAATTGCACGGAATCCTAAATTCTTAAGTTCCAAACCGGTGTGACAGCGTTCTCGCCCCCCCCTCCCCGTGATCTCGCCCCCCCGGGGGCGAAATCACTAGCGATCTCGCCCCCCCGGGGCGAAATCACTAGCGATCTCGCCCTCCCCGGTTAGTGATTTTGCCCCCCTACCTCGCCCCCCTTTAGCGATTTCGCCCCCCCCCCCCCCAAAAACGGGTTTACATGATATTTTAGAAGTTGATTGGTGTAAATTAGACAATGCAGTTTCAGAATGATATAAGTACACGAATTTGATACATAACTCCATCCATTGTATCAATATTAACGTAAGTACATGGCAATAAGATAGTTGAACTTGTTTCAGACAAGGAGGGTTGGGTCCCTTGTATTCCCTTTATTGCATGTACCTGAGTCTCGACATGAGATATATTTCATTGTATTCACCTGTCCTCAAGCAACCTATATATCTCCAATATGAAGTCTCTATTATGAATTGACCACAAAAGAACTATGTCATGTCTTTATTGATTATGCAAATAAGGTATTCATTAGAATAATGCACATTTTGGTGTATGCACCTGGCCAATGGGTATCTTCACCTTAAATATGACTGTTTTTTCTAATATTTAGAAACTGGTACGTTATATGCACCAACCCTATGGATATCTTCACCTCCAATATGACTGTTTTTCTAGTATTTAGGAACTGGTGTTTTACCCGTGTTTCTTAAGACTGGTACTTAACCAGTTTTTTGTAGCATTTAGCAACAGGCATATGAACTTGTTCGTAGATAGTGTTTATAATGAGAAACTATTATTCACGTGTGTTTTTCTTAGTGCTTTGGAAATGTTTTCTGCACAAGAAAGAAAATACTGTGACAAATTGAAAACATATAACTGACGTATTCCGTACCATAGACGGTGTTGATTTAAACGTTTACATTAGCATTGTTTTCTATGCCACCGCTGCCACGCCAGCTGCAAAAAAATGTCCTTTCAATGTAGTGTTTGCACCGAACAAGGTATGACATCTAACGGTAATAAGGTGCCATATAGGTACCAGGTAACACACCAACTATGTTACTCCCAGGTGCAGTATAGTACCAGGTAGCGCACCTAATATGTAGTAACCAGCTGCTCTTAAGACCCCTCCGAGGAATACTAGTAATGTTCTGGGGGGGGGGGGCGAAAACGCTAAAGGGGGGCGAAAACGCTAGTGATCTCGCCCCCCGGGGGGCGAGATCGCTGGGGGGGCGAGATCGCTGTCACACCGGCTCCCATTCACTCCATTTTTATTGACTTCGCTTATCTGCACGATGAAAAGTCACCAATGCCGGATAATTGCACAAACATTCGCAAAACATCATATTGACTAAAAATGCGAGCTAAAATTCGACATACGCGTTAAAACAAGCCGCTAACTGCTATGCCTGTGAAAAGACGCAATACCGGCAATATGTATGAAAGGAAAGCGATGTTGTGGGGAGCCGTGTTCAGGTCACGGGAGGGTCGGCACCATAAAAAGATGCGCCCACTAAAGGCCATCATATCATTGCAAGCCATTCAGAGGTTCCTTAGTTATTGCTGCGAAAATAGGTACGCAGAAACATACAAATAAAAAAAGATACACCTCCATATTTAATTTAACGTTAGATAATTACACATTTCCCTTTGTACATTTACACAGAAATATCCATATCCCAATGCCAAATTGATACTTTGAAAGCTGGCGACTCAAATCAGGTTTCCTTCATGACCTGTTGTCTGGTTTTGCTATATTTGTACTGAAAGTACATATACATATGTGCATGTTGTAACGGCAACCTTGCTGGTTTGGTAAGGAAAGATTAGAAGTATGAGTTGAAACGTGTCACACACTGTCTAAATCACGCCACTGTAAATACAACATATGTAAATCTCCCTGGTAATCATGACCATCAAGAATGGTGGACAGTACATAATGTTTTGTGGTGACCCCCATCTAGACCCATCTCACGTCGGCTTGTTGACTATTCACAAAAGAGGTCTAGGAATGAAGTTTCCAGACTAATCTCCTGTTGTGACCTTCCCTTTTTGCTAGCTATTGGATTATTAAGTCACATATTAGGTAACAGAGCTCAACTTTTTGTCCTAAAGAAATGTCCTAAATTTTTTGATGAGTGTATGCAGAAATCAGTCTAAAATTAGCACACACACACACGCGCACACACAGACACACAGACACACACACATGCGCACACACACACACACACACACACACACACGCGCGCGCGCGCACATGGAAAAGGAACTCAACATCTATTGAGAAAGATGGAAAGATCCTTCCTTTTCCTGTCTGGCGAATAAAAGGCCCCGGATAACCGCAATAACGAATGGTGACTCCCAGACAATCTTTAGATTGAATGATTTATCCGGTATGCTGTATAGACAGACTTATTAATGGGAACTTCCCAACACGCCGTTGTGTGGACTCGAAACACGATCAACTGCGTCAAAGGCAAATTCTTGCAGTTTTGGACCCTTTTTCGATGTAAATTTTTGCTGGTACATGGTACTTAGTTACATATAAATCAAACTTAGCCAAAACACCAGTACCATACTTCAGTGTAAAAGCTACAAACTGAAAACGTCATGTCATTTTTTCTATTCAAAGTATAATCGACGTTGTCTGGATCCTTGTGGATCAACGTTAAGATTTTATCATACTACGGTCGATGAAGTTTGTTGGTATTTGCATATATTTCCAGCCAGGAAAAATAACTCCACATCGATTGTGAAATATGGAAAGTTACTGTCCTAAGTAAATACCATTTTCCGCCCGGCTTGTGAAGGGTGTAAGTACATTTTGTAATTCATTTTCTGACCGAAATAATGAAGGAAGGAAGGCCGTTATGGAGAAGGGTGGCTAGAAAGACGATTTCCCAGTGCCCTAAGGCAATATCCGATCGATGTGCAGTGCAGACACATTAGTGAGAACTTTCCTTCAAACCATTTTATAGTTCAAAACATGATAAACTGTTGGGAAGACCGATCTTGTGGTTTTGACCTTGATTCGATGTAGTTTTTTTGCTGGTATCTAGTCACATATAGAGTCGTAAGTCGTTATTAGAACATGTTATCATAAGTTCACCTTTATTCGCGGGGTAACCTATATTCGTCAGGGTATGTAGGGATATCAGGTTGAAGGACGGTGTTTTCAAATTTCCATGTTTCCGAAGAAGATTGCACTTGATTCCTAAATACCCTGTTTTTGAAAACGAAAAAAACGAATATAGGTTAACCGCGGATAAAGGTGAACTAACGTTAGACGCAGAACTCCGATCTCCCCGGTTCAAACCTTGTCATGCTAACACTAACTCACCTTTATTCGTTGGGTAACCTAAATCCGTTGCTTTTAAATGCAGGGTACGTAGGCACATCAAGTCGACAGGTGATAGTTTTAAACTGCAATATCCTGAAAATATTGCAATTTGAAAGTAACGTCCGTCGACTTGATATCCCAAAATACCTTGTTTTTAAAAACAACAGATATAGGTAACTCAACGGATAAAGGTGAACTAGCGTTACCGATCTTAGCTCCTTGGGAAAGGCATTTCACACAAATTTTCTCACACCACACAGGGGTAAGAATAATTACCTGCCTTCTGTTTTAGAGGTAAAATGCAGTGAATGAGAGGGTTCGTCTCTGCCTTCCAATGCACCTTTCTCACACGGCGGCCATGATAGATCGAAAACGAGGTCAATGAGGCTAGGCAAACAGACAAATTTCTAAATCAGCTCCCATTTAGCTTTCCCCTAAACCACACAGATTTTCACAATGTAAAATCAAATATTATACTTAGTACATTATAACTAGTGTTATTTACTACGAGATGTAGCAATTTAGAGTAGCGTAGACTGATCCCATGATGCAAAATAAAATAAAACATAATAATGCAAATATCTGACAAACATGCGGTCATTTTCTTATACGTCAATTCCCTAATTGCCTCGTTCTTTGAACTGCTAATTATGATGAACAGCATAAGGCTTTTGTTTGCCACATTGGCCTCGCATGGAAAAAGTTGTATACTGTGCCCTACATACGGACAAAGTGGATACCAACCCACTGCGAGTACGGCTTCAAAATTCTCTGGGAATACCGTTACCTTTTTTGTCATATAACGTTACATTCAGATAAAAGAGCTCAATTTACAGGGAATGGACAGCTTCTGTCCTGATGTATCAAAGTTCTGTCCTAAATACTCTCCCAGCCACTCTGTGACATGTTTTGGTGTAAATACAGTTCCTCTTCTGTTGAAGAGAAGGCCCAGGGGAAGGTAATACGGGAAGTGACTGGACGTCTTCCAGACAAGTTAACAGTACCTTAAGGCTGGACGTCTCGTAGACAAATTAACAGTACCTTAAGGCTGGACGTCTTTCAGGCAAGTTAATAGTACCTTAAGGCTGGACGTCTCGTAGACAAATTAACAGTACCTTAAGGAAGTGACTGGACGTCTTCCAGACGAGTTAACAGTACCTTAAGGCTGGACGTCTCGTAGACAAATTAACAGTACCTTAAGACTGGACGTCTTTCAGGCAAGTTAATAGTAACAAAAGGCTGGACGTCTCCCAGACAACTTAACACTACCTTAAGGGGATACCGGGTGATTTATCCGGTGTAGAGGACGCTGGTCTTTCCTGGTCTAATGTATAAACTCCAGACAATATCCTTTCCAACTACAACTACTTTGAGACCGGACCTCGTGCCGCGGCTGTATATAACGGTGTACGGAGTGAGTGCCGAAGCAGTCTGCTACAAATCGGTGACAACGTAACTTTGCTTTCTGCACATGCCATGGAGCAAGATGACCAGGTTTTCTAGCTTTTACTTATCTAAAACTTTCCTTTACAACTAAATTAATAACGTATTGTAGAGATTTTATTCAATTTTTGCTTAGTGGTAGTGTTTTATATTAGATATTGAACAGTAGATTGCGTAGATTCCATTGTTTTTGTGACTCATGGATAGTGCAAACCTACATCTGTTGAGAGCTAGAAAGTTTGTGGCTAAACATGTGACCACGACCAGGAGTATTCCACTGTGGAACGTGGCAGATGGTTAAGAAGAAGCGACGATAGCTTACAAAATGTAACCATGTCAAAAATTTGTTATCTAGCGATTTACAGAGAAACTATAGACGGGTAACTACAGGTTACCCTGGTACCCTGGTTGGCCAAATCGCGTGTCCCATTTATTTATATGTTTATATTTGTCTACAAGACTCCGGGATGGCCGAATAGTAAAAGGGTACTTTGGCCAAGTTAGGAACAAAAGCCTAGCCTATTGGTCTAGGAGTGAACTGTCCGGCCGGATAGCTGATAGCTGGATAGACTGCAAAAGACTTAGGTCCTCTGGCAGCTTAATTTGGTCAAATTCTTATCTTTTTTCATCCACCTGATGCGTCAGTTTGTTTAGAGAACAGTGCCTTATATTTTCATGCTTCATATTACCACCAGTTCCTTGTCTATAATCAATGGGGATTCGGGTGATAATTGTTCTTGCCTTGGCGGCTTGCATTGCCCTGATCCGAGGCTGTTTTCCCAACTGCACAGTAGCAGACATTGAGAGCTGCATTTACGATGATCTATCATGGTATAGACAACTACATTACATATACAACCCCCCTGCAAACGTGAAGGACTCTCCGTTACACAGGTCGTGTATCTTGTGCACAGAACCAACAGAACCTTCAGCTGACTTGCATGTGGCCAGTGTTTCATACGATAGAGGTAGTCCCTTGTTAGCTGTGAGGGGCCATTCATTTGGAGTGTTATCAGTACAAGCGCTTGGTTCCTGTAATATCACTAGAGTAAGATACCTTAGCCTTATTGAAGGAGGTATCACAGACTTGGAACCGGAGAGTCTTGGTGCGTTTCTGAGGTTGCAGCTTTTGGCCATAGATTACAACAACTTGACTCACATCAAGAAAGATTGGTTCACAGAGTTAAAACCTCCGAATGAACTGCTTATGCTGTCTTTGTCACACAATAATATCTTAGACATTGAGCCCAAAAGCTTTGCAGGGCTTACGTCATTAGGAAGATTGATACTAGAACATAACCTGTTACGGTTTGCTAGTCCTGAATGGTTCCGGGGGTTAACGAATTTGATCACACTTAACCTGGCCTCCAATCGTCTAGAGAGTCTCCCACGGGACGTGTTTGTGCCCCTTGTCAAACTAAAGATGTTGGACTTGAGATACAATGATTTCTTATGCCTGCCCAAGGATATCATTTGGCTACAGAAGAATCGTTTTACGTACTACAGTCTTGGTGGAAATAAGTTGTTTGGTGTGCATGGTCGACTTCACCAAACAATTAAATGGGAAGCCATTGTGATGTCAGATTTGTCTTGGGCACAGGTTAGGGTTACAGGTCTTAGCAATTGCACGCACTTTACACGTGATAAGCACGCAGAGAACACGTGGCTACATTACGATCACACGTGGACACAAGGCGTGGAGCTCAAGGTGAATTATGACTTTGGCTGTGGACTACAAAGTTACGGCAAGGAGGAAGTAACGGAAAGCAAGGCCTCTCGGTCTTCGTACGTCGTCATGGCCGTGATGGAAGGGAACCACAAGGGACACAAGAAAACCGTCACTTTCTGGTGCAAGCGGTTTTGGTTGGGCACAGAAACGGCCAGTGTAAACCTCGCCTGGAACAAAGAATCTACCATACAGCTTTCTGCCTTTACTGAGAAGAAAAACGACAAGACGTCACTTGTGGTTTCGTATATAGTCAATCCCGCCTCACCTATCAATAAGGTCGTCTCAGGTGGCGAGAAGATGATACAGAAGAATGTGACGTGCGTTCTCTTTAGCGGAAAGGAGACATTCAGGTCTTCCTTCGTCGTTACAAGGCCAGAAGAGTCGGACACTAACGTATGCCAGACTAGCGGAGATCAAGTTCGGACCAACAACACTGGTTCTGCCGTCGATGGACCAGGGAAGAGTAACAAAACGGTCGGCAACAAGACAGCTGATATCGGGGACAACAAAGACGTGAATCTGACGATGAAGAACAGCACGGAAATTTATGTCAACGTAAAGCCAACTCGCCTGGACACGGCGACAACAACACGACCTCTGCTCAACCAAGGCCGACGTGAGGTGCCATTAACTATCATTCTGTCGGTCTCCGCGGGGGTAATTGTTGTGAGCGCAGTAGTTCTCATCTTCCTGGTGAAGAAGTGGCGTCCCCGTCGTCATGACGACCAGACCACTGAGGAGAATCACGAGAACTCCGGTGAGATACCCACAATCGATCATTCAGCCCGGTCTGTGATCTCTATCAGCCGTTGGGTGATACCAACTGGTGACCATGACAACGACGGGGGTGCAACCGCTGATGGTCCAGCCTATTGGGAAATTCCAGACGACGGCTACTTCAACTTTAACAACCCTGGATATCAATATCGGCGCTCCTCGCTGCCAACAGACGAGAATTCCTACTGGCAGATTCCAGACGAGTACTACAACTACCAGAACACCCCACGGCAAGCGAACTGGCGCCCGTCCTCCCTGCCTCTAACGTTTAACGTCAGGTATGAAAACGTCGTCCAGGAAGAGAACGTTGAACGCTGGGAGTGGCAGCCGTCTGACCTTGATGCTCAAGACGAAGACGAGGACGTCACTACTTTCTACGCAGCAGGAGCGGAGGTAGCGCTTCCCGAAGTAAGAAGGATAAGAAATGGACATTCCAACTACGGAATCCAGCTGTCTAGATCCATGTTGGACCTACATAGAGGTGGGGAAACCACAGAAGAACACAGACGTCATCAGTGGAAGATTTCGGTCAAGACGCAAAATCCTCTGGCAGAAGGGGCCTATGGCA
>NC_049995.1:11611780-11623872 GCF_000003815.2 Branchiostoma floridae
TCTACACTACGGCTGTACACTTCTATGGAATTCGAAGTAACAATTAATTGTACGCTATGCAGACCGGCCATTTGGTACAGATAGAAGTTTTTGTGTCATAAATTATTCTACGGGCAAGGTAAGGCTAAATGTTGAAATAATGCGCTATTGTGAAACAAATAGACACTAGATGACTGGAAGTTAGATTATACGTACTAGTAAAAAGTTTATGGTTGCCTTTGCTCGACTAGTTGTGTGGGAGATAAAAAAACTATGTCAAACCTATCGGACAGCTCATTTCAAAGTGTATACGCAACCTAACTGAGGAGGACAAACCAGCCAAAGACACACTTGAGAACTGCGCCTTTAAAGTGTATAGTAACTAACTGAGGTGTAAACTTACATACTAAAGAAGAAAACTTAAAAAGGAAGCATTTTTCTAAAACAAAAGATTGTCAAGCCCCTGACTCACCTAACAACTCCGTTCTCTACGTGTATACTAACCGTGAGAGAACGACGAGAAATCTTTTAAGGAAATCTTTTTCTGAAAGAAAAGTGCGTCATGCCCATGACACACCTACGAACTACACTCTCCATTTGTATATTAACAGAGTACGAAAAGAAATCTTTTAAGGAAACCTTTTTCTAAAAGAAAAATGCGTCATGCGTCATGACACATTTAAGAATTGCGCTCTCCAAATGTATACTAACAGAGAATGAAGAGAAACAGTTTAAGGAAATCCTTCTCTTTTATAAAAGAAAAGTGCGTCATGCCATGACACACGTAAGAATTGCGCTAAGTGTATACTAACAGAGAACGAAGAGAAATATTTGAAAGAAACTTTTTCCTTTTGTGAAAGAAAAGTGCGCCATGCCATGACACACTTAAGAATTGCGCTCTCTAAGTGTATGCTAACAGAGAACGAAGAGAAATGTTTGAAAGAAACCTTTCTCTTTTATGAAAGAAAAGTGCGTCATGCCATGACACATTTAAGAATTGCGCTCTCTAAGTGTATACTATCAGAGAACGAAGAGAAATATTTGAAAGAAACTTTTCTCCTTTATGAGAGAAAAGTGCGTCATGCTATGACACACTTAAGAATTGTGCTCTCTAAGTGTACACTATCAGAAAACGAAGAGAAATATTTGAAAGAAACTCTTCACTTTTATGAAAGACATAAATCATTGCGCTCTCTAAGTGTATACTAAGAGAAAACGAAAAGAAATCTTTTAAAGAAACTTTTCTCTGTTATTAAAGAAAAGTGCGTCATGCCATGATACACGTAAGAATTGCGCTCTCTAAGTGTATACTAACAGAAAACGAAGAGAAATATTTTAAAGAAACTTTTCTCTTTTATGAAAGAAAAGTGCGTCATGCCATGACACACGTAAGAATTGTGCTCTCTAAGTTTATACTAAGAGAAAACGAAAAGAAATCTTTTGAAGGAAACTTTTCTCTTTTATCAAAGAAAAGTGCGTCATGCCATGATACACGTAAGAATTGCGCTCTCTAAGTGTATACTAACAGAAAACGAAGAGAAATCTTTTAAGGAAACTTTTTTTGAAAGAAAAGTGCGTCATGCCATGATACACCTAAGAATTGCGCTAAGTGTATACTAACAGAAAACGAAGAGAAATCTGTTAAGGAAACTTTTTTCTGAAAGAAAAGTGCGTCATGCCCATGATACACATAAGAATTGCGCTCTCTTTTTGTATCAGAGTACGAAAAGAAATCTTTTAAGGAAATCTTTTTCTGAAAGAAAAAAAAGGTCAAGCCCTGACACACCTAACAACTGCGTTCTGTAAGTGTACACTATCAGAAAACGAAAAGCAATCTTTTAAGAAAACATTTTCCTTTTTCTGAAAGAAAAGTGCGTCATGTCTATGACACACTTAAGAATTGCGCTCTCTAAGTGTATGCTAACAGAGAGCAAAGAGAATTCTATCAAGGAAACTTTTCTAAAAGAAAAGTGCGTCATGCCCATGACACATTTAAGAATTGCGCTCTCTATTTGTATATTACAGAGTACGAAAAGAAATCTTTAAAGGAAACATTTTTCTGAAAGAATACACATACACATGACACACTTAAGAATTGCGCTCTCTTTTTGTATACTAACAGATTACGAAGGGAAATCTTTAAAGGAAACCTTTTTCTGAAAGAAAAGAAGGTCACGCCCATAACACACCTAAGAATTGCGCTCTCTATTTGTATATTAAGAGAGTACGAAAAGAAATATTTTAGGGAAACTTTTTTCTAAAACTGGCAAAATCAGGCAAAGTTGCATGGTATGTCAGGTGCTGGCCGCAGACTCCCTTGAAATAAGCCTGTTTGTTTAACCGTCAGACAGCAGATTCTCAGTGTGGACCAAGTCCTTGGCCACATCAAGTAAATAGTCCATTTCTGAACTCAGCTGAACCTCCTTGCTTCCAACGATACTGAGTCAGGACACGCGGACTCCACGGCTACGCGCTCTGGTATGACCTCTCTGTTGCGACCCGGAAGTATACTGGATATACTGGAAAGCGGTAGCCCAGAAACCCCCATGCAGTACGAAATCGTCGCCGAAATCAGGCATTTCACGGCAGTTTGAAGGCCAACTTTAGCTCTTGAAATCTCACCGTAACATAATATCTAAAAGTTCAAATGCACTGTATGTGATAGATCAACTTGTCAGGATCACGTAGATACCTTTTATAGCATAATCTGGCGAATATTATCTTTTCTATCGAGTTTTTCCGTGACGATGTCTTGTGCCTCTTTTCGGCGGTCAACAGCTTGGGGGGGCACGGGATCTCATAGTCAAAGCAGTACAGCTTACGAGCCTGCAAACAGACTTGTACCCGGTAGAGGAAGGAGCCGAAGGTTTGGCGAGTATGGCTCAACCAGGAGTGTTCTCGTCTCAAAATCAGCTGATGAAGTCTTAAGCACATACCAAAAATGTGGTGATGTCCTTCCTCACAGGTCATGGAGTCAGGTTATGCACTCGTTTGATGAAGTCGCGTCTGAGGCGTTTGTAAGATTTTTAACAGGGCGCCGTCATAGTATATAAAGAAAAAAGTCTGTGTTTGGGTTCAGTGAGATGCTAACACAACAGCAAGCGCAAAGAATCCAAAAGAGTTCTTTCATTCAAATTTGAGAGAAACTAAAAGAGAAAACCCCCGAGATGAAAACATATTTGGGACACGACTCCTCGACGAGTCTGCATGTTGACTAGAACCTTTTCGTTGTACGAAGATCATTTGACCACCACCCCAACGTTGTAGAATATTACCATTATGTCACTTACCCATCCCCTAAGTCATCATGTTACCTCATATCCTTACATCAAAAGTATTGAAAAAGTTAGGGCGCCTTCAACAAATCCGTGCTGCACACTAAATTCCATCTATCAGTCGTCGAATCTGAACACTTCTCTGGAACTTTTTCAAACATTTACTCTAAATGATATCTTTATCTTACTCACCTAGATTTTTTTGCAATAATATTCCGTAATTAATACAAGTAATGCAGTGGCGAGGAAGGCAGCCATCCGAAAGTCTGTGTCACCTTTCAAGCGAAAATCTTTGAAGATAAGGGCAAATTTGTGACAGGAGAAAGAAAAAGAAAGAAGCAGAAACATTACGAATACAATAGTTTCTCTCGGTACCATACTACGGTATGGTGGAGTGAAAATGATAAGGGCAAAATGCCCATTGCTTTTACAGACCCTGATCTTCAATGATTGGACTGAACAGATGACTCTAACAGAATGAGCGGTCCTGGTGTTAGGAACAACTGCCGCCGTACGCACAGGTGAGTAGTAAGACTGTAAGCTTGCTGATGGTCTGTAGATGTACTGAAATGTTAGAGTACACACAGGTGAGTAGTAAGGCTGTAAGCTTGCTGGTGGTCTGTAGATGCACCGAAATGTTAGAGTACGCACAGGTGAGTAGTAAGGCTGTAAGCTTGCTGGTGGTCTGTAGATGCACCGAAATGTTAGAGTACGCACAGGTGAGTAGTAAGGCTGTAAGCTTGCTGGTGGTCTGTAGATGCACCGAAATGTTAGAGTACGCACGCTAGCATAGCCTGCAGTTCAGCCTTCTTCGTTTTCTTCCGCTCCCAAAGGTCGCTGTTGGCGAGTAGCGACCTTCGGGAGCGGAACAAAGCGAACAAGGCTGGACTCCAGGCCACGTAAGCAGGATGTGGTATGAATGTGTCTAGACTTGTTGATTATAGCACTGAATAATCACGAGCGTCCTTGGTGAGTAAACAACAGTCCTGAGTCTATAGTCACAGCATAGTCAGAACTGCCACATATTGTTGTTATTGTTGGCACCCCTGTAGTGTCTAGTAGCACATACATTTCCTCACTGTTTCAGTAGCAGGGTATATTTGTACAGGGAGGGGACTTTTATTCATATCATATTGTAGTGATGTTTCCTCACTTGAAATGAACGGACTCATGTAGCAGCTCCCTATTATGTATGTTGTACCATGTATGTAAACATTGTGTATATAGACTTGTAGACTTATAAGACTCATATGGACTTAAAACGATGTAAACTCTTGTAATATACTTTGCCCAACCCTTGCCTCTACCATTATAACCTCAATGAAAAGCGGCTTGCAGGTCGATTTGAGCTTTCGTGAATAAATAAAGGTGCAAGCAAGCAAACAAACAAACAAACAAACAAACAAACAAATTCATACCCAGTACCTCCTTTATTCTCCCGTTTGACCATTCTATGTCCAAGAGACGAGAAGCTCCAAGCTGAACCTATGTATGGGTGTTGTTCTAGACCCCATGTTCTAGATTATTTATTGAAGGTCGACTTTAATACTAATTGTGTATAAACATGTATATATCATGTGCACGTTACGCTCACAATGGTTCAATTCCTTGGAATTGTATGATTATAGAAAAAAAATTAGAAAAAGGCTTAGTGGTGGCCACGAAAAAATGTAGACACGTTACTAACGTGATGAAAGTGGGTTTAATACTGGTAGTACTATGTAACTTAAGTTCTAGTAGTAACACTGGTAGTAATACTAATAGCTGTTCCTGTAGCAATTACAACATAGTTGTTGTGACTTTTGTAGTATTAGCATTAGTAATTATAATACATTTGTGTAGCATTATAGCGGTAGCTCGAGTAACGAATGAATGAATGAATGACTACCAAATTTGTATGATTTGACTGCGACTACTTGAAAAGTCATTTGACTGAGACTACCAGAATTAGACATATGACAAATACTACCAGATTTGAGTCACTTTACTCAGACCACCAAATTTCAGTCACTTGACTCAGACCACTAGAATTGAGTCAATTGACTCAGACTACAATGTTTGAGTCACTTGGCACATATCCATCTAAAATGACAAATTCAGTCAGCATGTTTGAAAAATACGATTTTTGCATGAGTCAATGGACGCAATATATTGTAAATTTCAAACTAAGAACGTCTTAATCTCTAGGAAACTAGCCATAAATTCTGATATTTGGTAAAATGCAATAATTTGAACTTAGTCATAAAAGGGAAATAAAATGGATTTTCACTTATTTTTGGATCATGTGATGGTGATGGTATGTAAAAGAAGTGGAGAAACAATCCGGAAAAGCATAAGAGATGGATTTTGATACTATCAAAGTCTTTGCTCGATGGCAATGGTAATATCTTGATATCAAAACTATAAAGCAGAAATAATTTGAATGATATTGAGACTCCAAATTTCCCTGAGCCACTATTTGCTCATTCGTATATGCTCTATAACATTACATTCGGGGAAATAAGAAGAAATTTCCCCAGAAGCAGTCAAAATTTGCATCCACCAAATGAAGCATCCAAAAACAGCCGAATCAATCCAAAAACATTGTCAATTTCCTTTTTTGTATGTATGAAATGAACCCTGCAGATATAGACCATGCTGCGGCAACTTTGTTTTTTTTATTAGTGGCGTTAAATGTAAAACACAGAAAACGACATAATTCTTTCAAAGATAACAAATGTCCCTGGAAAAATAAAATGAAATGAAATCACAAGGTTCCGTGAAGGTAAATTTGCGGTACTGGCCTTGGTGCTGATAGCTCCATCTTGTGCAGACACTTTTCAGGTGGATCGCTAGAGGCCGCTGCTGTATGGTACTGGTCGAGTCTATATAGCTAGTGACGTGACAAATCCGCGGTCTAGCAACGACCTCTAGTTATTCTTTTGCAAAATACAAGGACATTCATGACAATCACTGTATAGAGTATTATTGTCTTTACCCTAGACATAAAAATGATCTGTTATATGCACAGCTTTTTCTTTCTATAGAAAAAGGCTCGATTTGAATTCAAGTGGAATGAATAAAAAGATATGAAATACAGCTGCATAAAACTTTAACGCTGTAACGTTAGTTAATGCATAAAATCGTGTTCTAACACTTCTGATGATAAAAAACACCCTGTTTCAAAATCAGGCTGGTAACATAACAGTACTCGTCATATTTTGGTTGATTGACTTAATCAATATGCTTGGATTCTGTAGACACATCAATGTAAATCTGTAACGTCGTCCCTCATATGTTCACTAACAGATTTTCTTACCCTCTTTTCTGTAGCATGTTTATGTACCGATTTGTATACAAGTGTAGTAGCAATATCAATGTACATTTACACATCAGAACAAATATATATATACTTGTACTGCAATGTGCCATGTACAAACTGTCAATATTATTTGAAAACTTCACAGAACCTTCATATGCCCGGGAGGCCCACACCCAAATTTTATCACAATTACCATTTTTGAAAGGCTGGAATTTCTATTTTTGACATCTATTTGTCATTTTGTGTGGATTTCCTGGTAGTACTAAGTAAGTTTAGTATGTCCTGAAAATTTCAACCTTCTACGATATCGGGAAGGTCAAAAACTTGGTCATCGAACATGCTTCCAAGAGCATTTTTACCCCATAGTTAAGCATTGAATTGTCGACGTCAATAACCTAAAAAATGTGCGATTTGCACCATTTGATAAGGCTTTGGACCAAACACCATAATCAATAAGAAAAATATGAAATTTAGGCTGATTTATGCAAATTTTATGCAAATTAGGTTCCCAGTATAGTTAATGATATAGCATATCTACGTCATATTATTAAAGTAATTAAGGCTTCCAGCGCTCTTGATCAATTATCAATCCTATGTACCCACCACATACAATAATCTTATACATTATGGATCTTCTGTGAAATCCCTAAAGCGCAGTATGTGCAGTTAAAAATGCTTATTTGTATGATGGCGCCCCCCTCCCCCCTGCATGCTTAACACAGAACACTTAAGATATGGGAATATTTTCAGTTGTCAACATACTACTAGTACAAAGACGAAACTTCATACCATAACAAAAAAGAACAAGTTGTATAAGCTGTCAACTCTATTTATTCCTATCTTCAACTGTATGCATTTCATGACCTTCATAAATCATTACATATGCATATTGTACATGGTGCCACCCTCCCCCTTGGCATAGGAAAACAACATCTCAGCCCTTATATAAATTACACTCACAGTTTGAAGGGTGGCTGGAATCAGAATGGTGGAGATCAGTACAAAGTCACAAGTTGAACAAGTACAGCATAATTAACTATGCGTTTCATTACCTTAATAAGTCATTACATATGCATATTGTACATGGTGCCCCCCTCCCCCTTGACAAAGGAAAACAACATCTCAGCTCTTACATTCACAATTTAAAGTGTGGCTGGGATCAGAATAGTAGAGAAACAGTACAAAACTTCATATCTATCGAGTACTGCATAATCAACTATGCATTTTATAACCCTATATGCAATAAATAAAATGAAAAGCTGACAGTGGAATGTCAGCGTCAGCATCGTTTCTCCTAAGGGCCGTGAGAAGAATGTCGTCTTCATTATATGCTACAGAAGCAAGAGGTAAGTAGTCCTCAACATCATCATGTTTTTTTGTTTTCTTTTACATTTTGTTTGCTGAGACAATAAATTCTGCCAGAGTCAATGATGTTCATCCCCAATCGGGGTAGTTCAGCCCAAAGCTGAAATTCCAGTTCCAGGCCTGTCATGTCTGGTACTTTGCGATGGTTTGTGACGAGTTCGCTTTTTTATAATGTCTAAACAAGCTGTCTTTTCTTGTCCTTCTTTCATCACAATCACATGCTTGTCCTTTCTTCTTTCTTTCATGATTCCTCTTCTTTGTAGATTTCTCTTAGTTGTCCTTCTTTCAAAGGTTCTCCACAGTGTTTTCATTCCTCTGTCCTTTCCTGGCAGTATACATAGCACAAACTTTGACAAATTTCTCTTGTCCTACCAGCCAGGTGGCTGGATTATCATGCTTTCACCTTACCATGCTGTTTCGTCGTGTATTGTAGTTCTTCACTAATTTGCTGTACAGTACTCAGTGCGACCACCAATTTGCATTTTGAACCAAAACTTTTGCGGTGCAGCAAATTGTTTCCAATCCTCCAAACTCATGTAGCCAACAGAGCAAGATGCTGTGTCTGTCATGAAGTTGTTTTGTTTGAGTCACGATTCAATGTTTCTTGCATGAATGACTTCTCCTTTATCTTGGAACTTGACACTGGAATATTGCTGCTCTAAAAGGTCAGCTTAGCTGTAGTCCTTTGGGTAGATTCCAGCAACATATACCTGTAAGTGTAACATTAAAACAAAATCTTTACCTTCCAAACATATCTTATTCCAGCATGACTAAAAGTACTAAAATTAGAATTATCAAAATACATTGAAAGCATTAATTTAAGTCAAATTTTTTTCAAATTCTATTTTGATAGGTAATGGAACCCGCCTCATCTTGCTTCGCAAAAACGTTATTAGAGTCTTAACCCCATACGTTGAATCACATACACCATACTACGAATGAAGCCCCCCTCCCTCTTCTGCTACAGTATGCTTGTCAACGTAGGCATATATATTGCGTGAAAAATTCAAATATATCGATATCAAATATCATCTAAGATAATTCTGAAACCCACATCCTTCCTAAAATTCATATTTTGCTACCAAGACTACGTTAAAAAAACGATTATTACCGAAAATGTCTGCGTTGAATCACCGTCCGTGAGGGGGAGGGTCGGCCGGGAGCTATGAATTGGGTCACCGTAGAGTTTTCCGCGGTCTTTCGGACGGCGGCACGCAAACATTTTTGCACGGAAATTCATAAAACTCCGTCAGTATGTCCCTTCATATGTTATTTATCGACTGTAAAACCCGCTTTTCCGAAAATTAAGAGATGTCAAAAATACAGCGAAAATACGTCGATGTATTCTCGTCAACTTCGCTTTTGAAAAGAGACTCCCGCAGCTGTTCAGAGCGGGCGGGATATGACGTAGCCAGTACTGTTGGCTTTATAAGGAAACCTTTGATTGGCTCTATTTGAATTTACCGCGAGGCGCCGACGAATCAAAGAAATAGTTACATTTTAGCCTGGCGCGCGGGTTGAACCCGGAAGTGCAGGACGCAGCGCTGAAAACTGGGTCACGGGCGGGTGCCCGCAGCGCGTAAACCATGGGCGCGCGGACACTTTTCATCGATTTTTAAACTGCGATAACGTTAGTTTGCGTTGCCGGAGAAATGTGAAAATAACTATGCTAGGTAAACTTTTTACGCTGATTTAGAAAATGCTATCAAAATTGCCATACAGGGCGCCAATTAAGAGATATTTGTTTCTAAACATGCCACATCTGTTACCGAAAGTAGTGTGGGCCTCCCTATAAAATTAATAATAATAATCATATGGTGAGAGTAAACTTGGAATATTAGCAGTTCACTAAAGCTTAGATTGCATATTTGAACATTAACAATTCGTTTGAATATGTTATAGAGATTTACAACTTTTACGGATACATTTAACCAAGAGATGTTCAGAAGCACTATTGTAGACGTCATTCCAAAGAAGCTGATAGCCTGGCACAGAATATATCGTAAGGCCAATGATCTGAAATAGCCTTGAACAGGACTGACAGCGTGGCCATTAAAAATTAACGATATAGTATGTAACACACGTAAACGGAAATGGCATTGAACAAGCCTGACTGTGTGGTGAATCAAAATGATCAAATAGCCTGGAACACGTTTTGCTTCTAGGACATTCGTAATGAACAGAAATAGCCTGAACATGTTGGTATTACGAAAGAATTGACATCCTGGAACGAACATGACAGTGTGTGGAACTGATAGCCTGGAACAGGCCTGACTGTGTGGCCATTTAGAGGGAACTGATATGATAGCCTGGAACAGGCCTGTCTGTGTGGCCATTCAGAAGGAACTGATAGCCTGGAACAGGCCTGACTGCGTGGCCATTCAAAAGGAACTGATAGCCTGGAACAGGCCTGACTACGTGGCCATTCAAAAGGAACTCATAGCCTGGAACAGGCCTGACTGTGTGGTCATTCAGAGGAAACTGATAGCCTGGAACAGGCCTGACTGTGTGATCATTCAGAGGGAACTGATAGCCTGGAACAGGCCTGACTGTGTGGCCATTCAGAAGGAACTGATAGCCTGGAACAGGCCTGACTGTGTGGCCATTCAGAAGGAACTGATAGCCTGTAACAGGCTTGACTGTGTGATAAATCATTGAGAACTGATAGCCTGGAACAGGCCTGATTGTGTGACTATTCACAGGAAACTGATAGACTGGAACAGGCCTGACTGTGTGGTCATTCAGAGAGAACTGATAGTCTGGAACAGGCCTGGCTGCCGGGCATATCCAGAAGCTACATGTTCTTGTAGCTTGTCATGGCCCAGAACGTGCAGCTGTTCAAAAGGAACTGGAAATCTGGAACGGATCTGATAGACTGGAACAGGCCTGACCGTGGGACAATTTATACTGATAGCCTGTAACAGGCCTGGCCACGCGGCCTTTCAACAGGCCTACTGATAACCGGGAACAACATAGACTCGAACATTAATGATTACATGGATATCATATCATTTTGTTCACATCAACATTATCGTATATTGTATTGTCATTGTTGTATGACTTTATTGCGTGATGAAAATCTGTGTGTTTCATATCATTACACATTAATAAAAAATCAATTCTTCGGATTTTAACCGGAACTCGCTAATCCCATAGTGATCTGGGGTCAAAATTACAAATAACATGTTTAAAGTAATGTATACATCTGTAGAATCTTGTCTCATTTTCTCTATGTATTGTATTGTATGGTCGTTTCGTGTAAATTGTATGCTATACTGAATCTAATTATTGTAGAAAAAGCAAATGTGAATACATCCAATTTCGAAAGATTAGAAGCATGTAATAAATTGTAGTATGAAGTGTTCAACTTGGTAAATGACATTGTGGAAAAACTAAACTTTACGTAACCAACACCAAATTTTTAGCCGACCCCGTCAGCCTTGTTCACGGAATGTAATAAATTGTACTTAGTGGAAACCTAAGTGTCTATTTTTGTATTGTATTTGAATGTATCAATTAATGAATGAGCGAACAAACGAATCAAGGGAAGAATGATTGGCTCATTAAATGAACGAACAAATGAATGAAATAGGAAAAGCACCCTTGCCTTCTTTGTATCAATATTTTTCAGACCATGTAGCAGCGTCCTCTGCCGATCTATATGTAAAGTCAACGCAAAACGTACTATTGTTGCTCGTTACAGATATATCGCTGGAGGGCACAACTGTGTAGTCTTTATTGTGTTGCTCAGCACAACCATACGTCAACAGTAGGAAACGAAGCGTCAAGAAGAGTAATGATGCCGTGATCTGATTTCTAGTAGACGCATGTAGCTACGTAACGTTTTTGCTAGACAGTTAAAACTTGAAAGGGAGTTTATTTTAGTAATTGATACCAGCACGTTGTTCGTGACAAATGCCACCGCGCAACTGTACTACTTCGCCCATAGAAAAGTATGACGCTGCACTTTGGAGCAATATCGCAAGAGGCCACTGCTGTGCGGCCTGCTTTGGGTTGTTCAACAGGTGTTAATCAGGTTGACGATCAATTTGCTTTCTGATAGAACAGTTATCGTCTAGATTGAAAACATAACTGTACGCTAGGCCATATCTCTAATGTCGCTGGATTTTTAATTCTATAGGGTGACGCAGCACTCATTGACAGATAATTTT
>NC_049995.1:11626349-11636619 GCF_000003815.2 Branchiostoma floridae
CTGACGATGTTGTTATGAAGTCTATCAACATGCACCCAACTACAACAGCGCGTTGGTAGAATACTTTGTACTGGTATATGATTGCCTGAGCGCCCTGAGGGCAAAGACAGACCATGCAGCAGTGACATCTAGCGATCCATGTGCGAAGTGCAAGGTCGGATGTCAATGTAACTTTTGGAATAGGCCTAGTTGTTTGGCCGTTCACAAAGTACTCATAGACTGGAACATACTCGGCTGGGTGAATTTGTGAATGATTTTCGCGATTTCATTCAATAAAGTAACGTGTTACAGGATGTTAAGTCATAAAGATAATGATAGAGTCGTTGTAAAGCTGTGGTAGTGACGTCCGTGAATGATTTATTGGCTTATGTCATAATCGATTATATCTATGGATAAGCATAAATAAACAAGAGTTGACAACACAATGTGCAAGTTTTGACAACAAGTTTGTATAAACTCTGTGTGCCTGACAAAACTCAAGTATTTTACACAGATGAAGAAGCAGATAAAAGAAACTCAAAGATGTATTCTTTTCTATCGTAATTGATAATAGCAATACTGTAAATGTAGAAATTTTTGCGGTGGTTTTATGTTCGAGGTTTTTACGTTGCCAATTCACCGCGAACATTTTTTCATGGCAGTAAGAGACTACAGTGCCTGGTGCTACAGCAAACAACCCTTTTTCCGCTACCGTCAAATCCCCGCGAACTTAAATGCATTTACAGTATATCTGTAGATACATATTCTTCACCATGCGAGACTTGGCACAAGTCAGGGTTGTAGCCAGCCTGAAATCATTTTCAGTCCCCTTGATTTTGAATTTGTCCTATCGAGCACCGAAGGCATGGCGTGACGTTGTGCGTCATTTCTAGGGGGTCTGGGTCCCAGAAAATTTTTTAATCAAGACCCTCTGAAACACTATTTCCTGCATTTTGAGGTGCAAATTTTGCTTGTAGACTAAGCTGTTCAATGTAATCTGTTTTGGTGAAGAAGAACACATGGGTTTCAGTTTTTTTTATATCTTTACATATCAATTGTTGTCTGTCCCGGGGGACGGAATGGGGAAAACTTTTTTCAGTCCCCAGCTGCAAAATTCCTTCAAAGGACTGAATGACAGTTGCTTGCTACAACCCTGGCACAAGTACAAGTCATGACAACAATTATTTCATGGAAATCCTAAATTACTTACAAAGCTTACAGTTACATTTTTCTACATACAATGATACAATGTGCAAGAAAGTAAGATGCAGCAAACAAGTCAATTTTTATCTGATTGATAATATATATTAATGAATGGAATTTACCATTCAAGAGTTGGCACAATGGACAAGTTTTGACAAGTAATAATCTTGCAAAGAAAATATACTCAAAGCCTAGATGACTTACAAAGTGTATCACATGTACAAATGCAAAAAAAATTAAGATACATCCAACTAATCGTTTCTAACTAGGGGTGCACTAGTACCTGAAAAAATCAGTGGACCAAATTTTGGACCCACTATAAAATAACCAGATTATATCGGCAGGGGTTTACCCATTTTGGCACTTACCGGTTAAAAACATTACAGCGAAGTAGCTTGAGAAGAGTGCATACTTTTTAGTCATTTCTGATAAGGTTCTACAGTCAAACGTACATACATACTTTGCATGCAGACAGGCTTTTGAAACGCCAGTGGGAGTCAAATACTCCGCGCTCTACATTCCATTGTAGAAAATCCGCCCATTGTTTTGAGTGTCACCCGTTCACAAGGTTGCACAATTAGGTCCGGTGTGACAGCGATCTGGCCCCCCCCCAGCGATCTCGCCCCCCCGGGGGGCGAGATCACTAGCGTTTTCGCCCCCCTTTAGCGTTTTCGCCCCTCCCCCCAGAACATTACTCGTACTTCACGGAGGGGTCTCAAGAGAAGCTGGTTACTACATATTAGGTGCGCTACCTGATACTATACTGCACCTGGGAGTAACATAGTTTGTGTGCTACCTGGTACCTATATGGCACCTTATTGCCGTAAAATGTCATACCTTGTTCGGTGCAAACACTACATTGAAAAGACAATTTTTTTGCAGCTGACATGGCTCAGGTGGCATAAAAAACAATGCTATTGTGAACGTATAAATCAACACCGTTCATGGTACGGAATACGTCAGCTACATGTTTTCAATTTGTCACAGTATTTTCGTTCTTGTGCAGAAAACATTTCCAAAGCACTTACAAAAACACAAGTGAATAATAGTTTCTAACTATAAACACTATCTACGCGCAAGTTGATATACCTGTTGCTAAATGCTACACAAACACTGGTAAAGTACCAGTCTTAAGAAACACGGATAAATGCACCAGTTTCTAAATACTAGGAAAAAAACCCAGTCATATTGGAGGTGAAGATACCCCTTGGCCAGGTGCATACACCAAGATGTGCATTATTTTAATGAATACCTTATTTGCATATTCAATAAAGACATTACATAGTTCTTTTGTGGTCAATTCATAGTAGAGACTTCCTATTGGTTGCTTGAGGACAGGTGAATACAATGAAATATATCTTATGTCGAGACTTAGGTATATGCAATAATGGGAATACAAGGACCCAATCCTCCTTGTCAGAAACAAGTTCAACTATTGCCATGTAATTACGTTGATATTGATACTATCGATGGAGTTATGTATCAAACTCATGAAGTTATATCATTCTGAAACTGCATTTTGTGATTTATACCAATCAACTTTTTAAATGTCATGTAAACCCGTTTTTTTGGGGGGGGGGCGAAATCGCTAAAGGGGGGCGAGATAGGGGGGCGAGATCGCTAACCGGGGAGGGCGAGATCGCTAGTGATTTCGCCCTGGGGGGCGAGAACGCTGTCACACCGGCTCGTACCCATCCCTATTACTGACATTATTGATGTTGAACTTCACTTTTCATGTGTTCATACTCAATTCAAGTTTTGGCAACGTGTACATTGTATTTTGTGAAAATTTTAAATGGCGTACAAAGTGTATTCTACTATGCATACAGTGTACTTAGAAAATAAAGTACATCCAACAAGTCAATCTTTTCTGACGCAATTGATAATGTCTATAATTAGATAATATATAGAAATAGATAAAACTTTACCATGCAAGAGTTGGCATGAGATACAAGTTTTGACAACAGATATTTCATACATGACTTACAAAGCATATTAATAATAACATACATTCAACAAGTAAATTGTTTCTGACATAATTGATAACAGTTACATGTACAAATAGATACACTTTACTGCACAAGAGTTGGCATAAGGTAAAGTATTTGTAACAATTCCAAAGGACTTATAAGTGTATTCTACAAACAATACACAAGAAATCAGAGTGCATGGACATTTAAAGTTTAAAAGGGTTAAGTATGTAGTTCACTACGAACCTGTTAGGCGTCAGGGTTCCAGAGAGGTTATAAAAGGCAAAGTTAAGCCCTGTATCCAAAGTAAAATATCAACTTATATCCAACATGCAAAGAAAATTTACTCGGATGATTTTCAGCGAAGCCCTTCAATTTTCTTTCCTTTCTTTTCAGCAATTAGCTCAAATTGTGTAGTAGTTCATTATTAGAGCGTACAGCCCCCTCTTTGATAGCTTGTTAGTGACCATTGATATCAAAGTTAAGAGGTGTACAATGTAATCTGTGGGTTTTTCATTTGTACTGTATGTATTATGAATGATTGATGTACCTGCGTTCCTCACTAGTATTTCTTGTAATGACGATCTCCTAGGGAACCAAGCGACAGCGAAAAAAGCACCATGCGTCATCATGAACCATGGTGATACGACTTGATCATTTTGCGAATCCTAGAAATGTTTTAGGACTGCATTTTTAGTGACTGATTCAATGTAGGAGTGCCGGTAAACCACTTTATTGTTGAAGGTAGAAATGATTTTTACCGTATCATAATTTTCCTTAGCGAGATAAGGGTGACTTAATACAACTCTCATACACATCACCTAAAATTCATGCATTAGTGAAACAAATTCAGCAGTTGTCATGTAATAGAAGTCACTGAAGTATCCATTATTTGATCCATATGTGTTGTGATATTTAGTGCTACATTTACATTCAAATTTGACCCCCTAAATCACAACACTACATGACATAACTCAAAGCCTACAATGTGGATGAAATGTTTTGCACTAGTAGATGGTTCAAATCATACCTGACTGCGAGGTTGCTAGACAAATACAAGAATGCCAATTCTACTCCTAGTCCATATCAGGCAGTCAGGTGTCCTGAAAGAACGAACAGAATTGAACCTTTCTGACAGTGAACTAAAAAATATCGAGACATACGTGTGTATACGTAGTTTGACATCATGAATGCAGGGATAAATATTAATTGGTGTGAAAATTGAATTTAAGTTTGTTTTGGTGAAACATCATTTTGACGGTCACAAATTTAGATCTACTGCATTTTGGTTGCTTGCTTTTGTTACCTAGCACTTGTACTTTCCTCCAGGACAATTGATAGGAATCTAAGCTCTATGTAATTTGATGTTTACTTTTTCGTGCCACAAATTTTGTTACCTAGTACTTGTACTTCACTCCAGGACAATTGATAGGAATCTAAACTCTATGTAATTTGATGTTTCCTTTTTCGTGCCACAATATTTTTTACCCAGTACTTGTACTTTCCTCCAGGACAATTGAAAGGAATCTAAACTCTATGTAATTTGATGTTTCCTTTTTCGTGCCACAAATTTTGTTACCTAGTACTTGTACTTTCCTCCAGGACAATTGATAGGAATCTAAAGTCTATGTAATTTGATGTTTCCTTTTTCGTGCCACAAATTTTGTTACCTAGTACTTGTATTTTCGACCAGGACGATTGATAGGAATCTAAACTCTATGTAATTTGATGTTTCCTTTTTCGTGCCACAAATTTTGTTACCTAGTACTTGTATTTTCCACCAGGACAATTGATAGGAATCTAAGTTCTATATCATTTGATGTTTCCCTTTCTTTATGGCACAAATATGTGCATCTT
Source organism: Branchiostoma floridae (assembly GCF_000003815.2). Taxonomy (NCBI): domain Eukaryota; kingdom Metazoa; phylum Chordata; class Leptocardii; order Amphioxiformes; family Branchiostomatidae; genus Branchiostoma; species Branchiostoma floridae. Next base: position 11,631,359 of record NC_049995.1, read on the forward strand.
AGTTTACCGAGTCATTTTCAGATATTGTTGCGCAGATAATAGAATAGCAAACATTTGACAGAAACTCACGTTATGAAGTTGAGAATACGGTCCCAGATATGCTTGTACCCCTGGCGAATGTTTTTGTTCATGACGCCGTATACGATTGGGTTCAGGGCACCGCTCACTGAGGCCAGCAAGTGGCCGACAGTGAAGGCCTCACCAGGGACATAACTGGAGAACATTCCCATGAGGAAAATGGGCAGATTGCATATGGTGTACACAGCAAACAGCATCATCATCATTTTGGTAATCTGCCTTTCGGCAGCGCTGCTGTTTTGTGACTTGCCACCCAAGACAACGCGTTGCTGTTGTTCATCTTTGTCTGCCTGATCTGACACTGTAGCAGCATTAAGCGTGATGCCTTTGGCTCTATATGGCTCATTGTTGTCATTCTCGTTTTGTTTCTCATCGCTTGATGGGGATTTTTTGCCCTGTTCTTGTTTACATGTGTCTGCCGCTGCAGCGACAAGGTCCGTGCCGTTAGGTTTACCTGGCTCTATGCAATCTTTGCCTTTTGGTCCGTCAATGCTTGATGAGGAATTGCCATCCCCCACCAATGTTATACCCTTCATATCTTTTAAAGGCTTTGTCACCTTGATGATACCTGTGCTTGCAGAAGGACCGGCGCTATCAATTTCCACTGGTACTACCTGCACTACCAAACCGGCAGAAGGGCCCTGTGCATTAGCCTGGACTCGGTTCTTACTCTTCCTCACATGATTCTGGATGAGAATGTAAAAGACGAGTGCTGCAACGTAAGGGAGCATTAAGTTCAAAATGCCTGGGGGAATCTTTGCCCAGACGTTGTCAGAATTTCCCAATGCACACCGTTTCAACTTCGGGTCGACTTTGACTTCCTCAATGAGGTAAAGAGGCAAGAAGGAAACGATGGGGACCAACCATGCGAGCAAGAGCATGACAACGAGGGCAGACGTGGAATTCAGACGTGTACTGTGGGTACAGATCTTAAAGTAACGCTGAAGAGCAATACACAACATGTGGGCCAGCGATATCCCCCACAGCACTGGGGAGGCATAGCCCATAAGCCAGCACATTGCTGCTGGGGGCTCCCAATGGGGGTTAAGGATTTGATGGATCCATAAGGGGGAGAAGAAAGTGGCGTAAAGGATATCTGCACAGCCGAGGCTGACCAGGGGAACGTTGACCAGTCTCCGTAGGGCCGGACGTGTCCAGATGGTCAGTATGGTGAGGAGGCCACCAACGACAGTTAGGACAATGGTGACTGTAGGCCAAAATTGATAATTTTAAATTGTCAAAGTGAAAAAAAGTGGTTAGACCTAGGAAAAATGTTGCGTTTCCTGTTTCAGTCCTGAAAGTAATCAGGGTCGGTAGGTAGGGATCATCTTCTCTTTTTTTTAGACTTTGGCCAATACATTTTAACAAAAAAAAAACTGAAATGCATGAGGTCAATGTCAAACTTGAATTTTGTGCAGAATGATTACAAATCTATTAATACATTTTTCCTTCATTAGAGAGGGCAAGCAGTTTTCTTTTACTTGAATAGGAAGTATACTGAATAAAAATTCTGACTGAAAGCTATGTGACTTGACTGCCCACCCTGTTGGTAAACAGGAAACATAACATTCTTTAGGCCTTAACAGGACATTACAGGCTCAATCTCATTGAAATGTGCAAAATGCTGTTGCCACGCATATTACAACTTGATATGGAGCAAATTACAGCAACATCAACTCCTTCTTTATTTCCCCATAATTTTTTACAAAAAGTACACCACATCAACTTTTGTCTTGGTTGCATGGCTTGGAAGAAATTGAATTATCACTATTAAAAAAATCGCCGTCCTCTGAGAAGACAGGAAGAATTCAATCAGCAGATGAAAATGTAACAATCAAACAAAAAATCTAGATTAGATCGTGGTATTTTATTTTACTAATCAGTAACAAATAGAATTCAAAGTAAAGAACCATGAACCATGAACTGTTCCTCACAGGCCATTACATAATTTGGGCACCCTGAAAACTAATTCACCTTCTTTGTCTTGTGCTTTTCTGATTTCATAACAGTTTTCTGCAGGCAAAGAAATAAAAACGGAGGAAACAAAATATCAAGACACCGCATTGTACAGGAAAACGGAAGACAGAAAAATAAACTTACTTCCGTTGGAGACAACAAGAATGTACTCTCCAGCAGTTGCCATGACAAAGATTGGATCTCTTCTGTCGTCCGTCGATTTGGTGCTTACAAAACAGCCCTGTATGACACAATGAAGGATTGCTGTTTACAGTAGTGAAGCCTGGAAACGAGGAAAATGATTTTACTGTCTAAGAACAAAACATGGATGTGAAATCTTTTGTCAATCATCTCTCTATGTGTGTATGTGTGAGTAAGTGAGTGATAATGAATGAGTGAGTGAATATGTGTATCTGTGAGTGTATGTGTGAGTGAATGAGCTCATTTGTATCTAAGTGTATGTGTGTGCGTTAGTAAATGAGTGCGTGAATCTGACTGCTCTCATGGAGAAAGCAGAGGAGACGGATGGAACCACAGGTAATGAGTTATCCACCTGTTGCAATGTCGAGACTCACTCACTCAGCTCCGCTTGCTCCTGAGAGGAGCATGGGGCCTCGGCAAACAGATATCCGGACCGTTCTGTCGCTGGTAGCCACCCAGGCTGCGGCGATGGTGAGGCGGGCTGTCTGCTGCAGGTCGTTGGCCAGTTGGTCCAGACAAGTACGCCTAGGTCGTCCAATGGGGCTTGGTTCTCTCAACAGGACGACATGTTCGGCAGGTGGTTCTGCCCGGGAAAGTGGCCAAAGAATCGGAGCCGGGCAGAGCAGATCTTTTGTCGAAAACAGCGAGAAATTCGTAGAAACGCTAGCAGCAGCTGCGCTCCTTGGGCAGACTGAGCGATCATGCAGACGTGCTGAGATCATATAGACCAATAACAAACTCTTTGTCCCTTCACTCAAACCACCTTAATGATATGGCGTTAGTTTTCATGAAAGAAACACATTGTTTAACAAACCCGTACCTTGGCTGTGGTTACGCCATGGCAACATGCCGGGAATCCTGAGTACGTTCTCATAGAGCCAATCACGAACGCATTGTCCCTCCATACAAACCAATATAAATAGCAATTGATGTTAGTTTTTATCAAACAAAAAACAAGACTTAGTGGCCCCAAGCTTCACCATGGCAACTACAACTGCCAGTTCAATGACCTCATAGCTAAGCAACAACTACATACGACTAGATAGTGTCCTCGAAATCAGGTCTTACACTGAAATGCAGGGATTTGTAAACTTTCTTTATTGATTATGCAAACAAGCACCTAATCAACATAATTAGCACTTCAATATATAGATCATCACTCATGGTATCTACATACCAAATATACAAAGATACTGGGAGGATAAATTTAAAATTATTATTCCATAGAACGATGTTTTCATAACGGGCCCCCTAGCGGCTTTCTATTAAAGTACTGAAGAAGAAATTTTGACTGTGATGTCAGTGGAAATTATATCAATCTGTTTCCTCAAATGAAATCTCTACAACTTTATTGAAGAATAATAAATGACATGTAAAACAATTGATGTAAGAAAAAACAATGACGCTTATACCAATGTTAATTCAAATAAATTCAGGATGCGTACAAGTGGTTATTGATTCTAACATCATTAGACGGAAACTGACTTCGCATGGTCAGGTTGATATGAACTATTATGTTATCTTTAAGTTACTATTTTATCGACTATTGTTTTTTTTAAATATCGGTTTAAAGATTTCTCTCGGTTGTTGACAGAACAATGTAAACAAAAGAACTTACTTCGTTACATGTTTAGAAACCTAAGAAACTAACGATGAAAAAAGCATTTATGTATGAACTATACAGGTGTACCAGGTACGTAAGAGCTGAAGTGAACTACTACATGTACATTGGCACAATTAATGAACAATGCTAAGTTCCCAAAGGGGTCAATAGTGACAACAGCAGTCTTCCGTAGTACAAGTGACACTGCCTTCAACAGTTCTCTTATTATCATGGCTGTGTCCCATTGAAAGCATAAAGCTTATAAAACATCGCCATTATTCAAAAGAATATTCAAAATTAAATCATCAAGTTAGGAACAAATAACGTGTGCCTTAATGATAACAAAGTTTAACATGTGACAAAATCTACTCTAATACAAAAAACAATGCATGGTTCTACAATGAGCATCCTAGAAATATCTAAAACTAACTAGAAAAAAATCAGATGGATTGATATTGATAATTTTCCAGCAAACTTAAACTACGAAGTATGTAAGATGACTGATGAGCATACAACACAAAAAAAGTAAAAATTATACATTGGTGTTGGAATATAATATTTCAAATTCACTACCAGACCAGTATCTCTCTTATGATACCACACTTGCGTGACTTGCCTCCTTGTAAGTCTACTTGTGTCCGCTAAGATTATCTTAACCTTGTTCACTTGAATGTTTTTTCTTCTCTGTCAATCCGCATGTGGTCCTTCAGAATTCCTAACCTACTGAACTGCTTGTTGCACTTCTCATACTTGCATGGTTCTTACGTTTACCTTTGTGAGTCCGCAAGTGAGACTTGAGAGAACCAATTCGACTGAACTGTCTGCTGCATTCCTCACACTTATAGGGTTTCTCCCCTGTGTGAGTTAACATATGTCTCTTCAGAACCCCCAGCTGACTGAACTGCCGGCTGCACTCCTCACACTTGTAGGGTTTCTCCCCTGTGTGAGTACGAATGTGCGCGATTTTGCTATGTTCGTCCATGTATAATGTTACATGTAAATGCTGGGCAAAACGACCTTCCATGCACGACAAACTCGCTTCTTCGGCATTAGAGAATCTAACCAACGTTAAAAAAAACGCGAACCAGTGCCCCCCCCCCCCCCCCCCCCATAAAATAAATCCAGTCCCGCTCGAAGTCAGCTAAGGAGGCTAGCATTCCTCTACGTATCAGAAATGAGCTGTAAGAAGAGATTTGGTTCCTGAGTTCTATATCTGCTTATCAGAAAGTCAGGGCCAAACCAGATCGATTATTTTTTGTGAGCCGTGTTTATTCAACCTGTGCTATACTCGAGTATCCCTAACACACGGTGCTTCTCAGTTACAGCTGGTTTACAGTTACGGGTTTGGGATACAAGGTGACTATCTGTATCAACAAGTATACAAAACAAAGAAATAGATACTGGGAGAGTCTAACTTCAAGTG
>NC_049995.1:11638932-11644416 GCF_000003815.2 Branchiostoma floridae
AAGAAAAAAGCAATAGTCTATAAAATTGTAACGTAAAGATAACATAATAGTTCAAAGTCAGTTTTCGTCTAGTAATATAAGAATAAATAGCCACTTGTTAGTGTCCAGAAATCGTTTGAGTTGAAAATTTACATTGTTATAAGCGTCATTGCTTTTTTTGTTACATTCATCGTTTTACATGTTATTAATTTTTTCTTGAATAAAGTTGTTTGGAGATTTCATTTGAGGAAGCAGATTTTTATAATTAACCGACATCCTAATCGAAATGTCCACTACAGTATATTTATAGAAAGGCGCTAGGGGGCCCATTATCGAATTTGTTTTTCCCGACCCCACCACTTAGATTTCATAATGAAGGCAAACGTTCGCATTAGTTTTTGGGGAACCGGGTCTTTTGTAGATCCCTGGAAGCCATTCATGTAATGAACATAGCCTTGCTACAGAAAAAAGCTTCACAGGACAGTAAAAATTTTGACAGTGTTAACTTCGGAGAAAGACACGCCATCTCTGTAAATCGCACAAAGAGTGTAAAAAGATGACGTAAATTGCAAAAAAAATATCGAAAAACGTATTTGTACCGAATACCTAAGTCAATAACATAGTCAAGTGACATGAAAAATCATTTGTTCTGTATATCATATTTTGTGTGCTTATGCATTCGCCAACCTTCCTGGCCACTCAGATTTCATAATGAAGACTACTTTGACAAACTTTCTGTAATCGCACGCTCTCAACAGATTTGGGGCTTCCAGGATTTCTTCCACATTATGGAATCAAAATAGCCTTGTAAAAATACAATTAGCTCCACAAGACATTAAAAACTGGACTTTGTCAGCCACGAAGAAAGATACGCCATCTACTGCCAGGGCGAGCCATAGAGGATCATTGAGCTGTATGGGCGAGCTCGCGACGACGCTTGACTAAGCAGGAGGTGCCGTTTGACCCAAGGCTAATAAGAACTTCCGGGTCAGTTGACAACGACTTCCTGTTTGCTGGCATTGACTCGAGGGTCTGGCAGTTTGGAAAAGTTTCCGGCTTTTAAAGCAAAATATACCACAGCATTCGCGGTTTTAGGAAGCCGACCGGTGTATTGGTGAAAGACAGGGTTTCAGGTCTGTTCAGGTAAGACGATTTGTCGCAGATTTTTATTCTAAAAGCTCTGTATGATAAAAGCTCCTTGGTATGATTTGATAGAAAAGTAAATCGTATCGTGATAAATTTTGACGCTACAATACAGAGTCAGTTTGTGGGTGGTCCAACTACATGCTTGGAAAAAGGTTTGAGGAGGAAAAAAGACAAAAAATGTTCTTTTGAAATTTCCGCTCCTAAGATGGAGGAAACTGTCGGACAAATTAGGAAGACGCAGAATGTCCTTGGAAAACGTAAACTACGGGGACCTGACAGGGGTTTCATGAGTTGTTGTTATTTTTTTTCCTCATAAGAATTTTGAGTATGCAAACGTGTTTGACTTGTATTCCAGTTGTATATGTAAGATTATATATACACATGTAGTTCAGTGGTGTAAAAAAAGTCCATAATGGTTGTAAACGGCGCATTTTAAAAAGGTATCCTCCAAATCCCCCCGTCCGCCCCTTTTCCACAAACATCTGGTGTTCATTATGACGTGATGGATTTTACGGGGAGGTTCAGTAACTGATGATAATGCAGGTGACTACATCATGACTGGTTTAGGCAGTTGTTCTTTGTAACATGGGATTTTTTCAGCAGATCCATGCACCCCGATAAAACGAAGGCCATATAACTCGGAACTACGGGCTGAAAAGGATTATTTATCATCATTTGATTCAGAACTCAGCCATCAGATGTTGTTTATAAATTATATTTTGTTTCCAATTATTGTATATACCATTTTATATCTCATTATTTACTTGAATGTGTATTTTGTTTGTTTCGGGGAGACAACTTGAAGAGGTGACCCGGCACCTGTTTTGTCCCACCCACCATTTTTCATATGGAAAGTCCAGTTAACAAATAGACAACAAAAACACCTACGTGAAAGTCATCATAACTATAAATCAAGCTTCTTCTGAATTAATGATTTTTTTCTATTCTCTCCATAGAAATTGGACCACATAGAAGAGAATGGCATCAACAAGTGACGTACAGACTTTGGATGATGTCAGAAGAAAGGCAGAGAAGGGTTTTAATGGGCAATCTTCAAGAGAGGGGAAATACTACAGGTGTGAGGAGTGCAGCAAACAGTTCAGTCAGCTCTGTAATCTGAAGACTCACATGCGGGCTCACACAGGGGAGAAACCCTACAGGTGTGAGGAGTGCAGCAAGCAGTTCAGTCAGCTGGGTCATCTGAAGGCTCACATTCAGACGCACACAGGTGAGAAACCCTACAGGTGTGAGGAGTGCAGCAGCCAGTTCAGTCACCTGGGCAATCTGAAGACTCACATGCGTACTCACACAGGGGAGAAACCCTACAAGTGTGAGGATTGCAGCAGGCAGTTCAGTCGGCTGGGGAATCTGAAGACTCACATGTTCACTCACACAGGAGAGAAACCTTACAGGTGTGAGGAGTGCAGCAGGCAGTTCAGTCAGCTGGTTGTTCTTAAGAAACACATGCGAACTCACACAGGTGAGAAGCCTTACAGGTGTGAGGAGTGCAGCAAGCAGTTCAGTAGGCAGGGTGATCTTAAGACTCACATGCGGACTCACACAGGGGAGAAACCCTACATGTGTGAGGAGTGTAGCAAGCAGTTCAGCCAGCTGGGCCATCTGAGGACCCACATGCGAACCCACACAGGGGAGAAACCCTACAGGTGTGAGGAGTGCAGCAGACAGTTCCGTCATCTGTGTGATCTGAAGGCTCACATGCGGACTCACACAGGTGAGAAGCCCTACACGTGTGAGGAGTGTAGCAAGAAATTTACTCAGCTGAGTAATCTGAAGAGACACATGCAGACTCATACAGGGGAGAAACCCTACAAGTGTAAGTAGTGTAAGGGATAGTTCATTCAAATGGGTGGTCTAAAACGTCACTGATGCGCACTCACGCTGAGAAGAACATCTTTTAGTGCGAGATGTGCTACAGGCAGTTCAGTGAACTTTGCAGTCTTAGGAAGCACATATACAGACATGAACAAGAAAGCTCAGGACTAGGAAAGTACTCGGGAGATGTTGGTTATGTAGCCAATTTCAAGAAAGATATCCTACAAATATGGCCTACTTGTACATTTATGTTTTGTTCATCTTTTTGTGTGCTAGCATCTTTAACATTGTATATGCAGCTTTTTATTTCATTTTAAATTTTGTTATGGAGTATATTACTTTTCTTATCCGCTTACTTATATTTACTAAGTTTCTTAGAGTCATGTATGTTTGATGTATACGTAACTTTATCTCAATGCGTATGCTGTGTTGTAACTTTTCATGTCCAATCAGTGCGGAACTAATCCAGGGATCGCATTATCTACGGCATGTGTGTAGCTGTGATAGCAATTAAAATGGTGAAAGCAGTTGTGCGAAGAATGACGTGTTTTGCCACTACTAACATCAATTGCCGCGTTGTAGAAAGTTGTATGTATTACAGCATTATTAGCGTATTAGCTAGCCCATAGATATCTTTACTCTTCAAGCAGAGGTTCGGATCTGGCTGTTTTTTTTTGGCGTGTTTTTACCAGGCATTCTATTTTGTATTATTTTCTTCATGTCTACCAGCCGTAGCTGATTTTTAGACATGAGCCAGAACTCTCTTATTATCTTATTACACTTTTCCTAGCTCATGCACCTTTACCTTTAATGGTAAGATGGCAAGTGTTTGTAAGATGTTTTGTATACATGTAGCGGATACAAACTGCCAGAATCGAAAACTTTTGAAATCGTGTAAGAGCAAAGGACCGATGAAATTTAAAATTCGGATAACAGTTCATGTCAACCCAATGATCCGAAGTCATATTTTAAGTTATTATTAGTATTATTGTTTGTATTTGGTAGGGATATTAGAGGTCCGATAAGTCACATAGAAGCGTTATTGTGTTAGTTAGAAGCGTTATTGTTGTTTTTATTTTATATGTTACATTTGTTTATTTACAGTCATTTATTTTCTGCAATAAAGTTGTTTGTTTGATCCACATTTTACTGTTCGGATATGTTTTCGGTAGCGTTTGTGCCCGTGTGTGTGTGTTTTTGTGTGTGTGTTTGTGTTTGTGTGTGTGTGTGTGTTTTTGTATGTGTGTTTGTGTGTGTGCGTATGTGTGTGTGTGTGTGTGTGTGTATGTATGTATGTATGTAATTGACCTGCATAACTCCAGTATGCGCAGCTGGATTGTCTAGGTATTTGGGCAGGTCTTGATTAGACCTTGAAAAGATTAGATTTTTGCATGATGTTACGGTACTGCAGTGAAACTTCTGGGTTTAATATCTCGAGTTCTGAACACGCCATGGTCGTGATTTTTAATGTACATTTGTTCTGAGATATCGATTGTAGAAGTGGAATAATTTATGAATGATGTACAGGTACCAGCCAGCTAAAAAAAAACTTTAAAACGGTACAGGTGTACTTTATTAATTATCGTCAAAAGGAGCTACAAGGAAAATTTAAAAGATCTGGACAGTGGTCGAAGAAAGATAAGCGATCCATGCATTAATAAATTTTCATAGAAATCACGATTGAGCGAGATCGGTAAATCTGTTGAATTACAAGGGGGTCACCAATAGTTGACCTAGGATCGCAGTATACTTCCGGGTCACCTGACCCCGACTTCCTGTTTGCTGCCTGGGACTGTGGCGAACGTTCGGCACGGCGTGGTCTGGAGAGATTTTCGATATTTTTGCAAGACTGGTGTTCAAATCTGTGCAGGTAAGACGGCCTATTGTATCTTGATTTCAAAGTCTATGTAGATTTGATCAATGAGCTTTTATCAGACAGAGAAGCTAGCAATAGTAGAAGCGGCGTCGCGTCGACTTTCTGCATCTGGTAGAACCCATTGGGGGCGACAGGAATTCTAGGTACATGTACATTTTTGTGATATGTCAAAGGGTAGGGCCCACAAAAAGTAAACAAAACCTAGCTGAACGTTGTTATGCAAATCGAAACAACGGTCAAAACAAGGACTGTTTTCAATTTCTGGGCCTTTGATACATTACCATTGAGGTTAAATAAGTCACCTCACATGCGTTCTAACCTCTGTGAAATGGCTTACAGTAGAAGCGACGCCGCGTCGACTTTCGGTCAGGGGTATAGGCTTTTCCCTCTGTACATGTAACAACCATGATCTGTGACTTGTATGTACTTAGGGCTATTGTTGGGTTAGACCATATGGGAAGTGGGGCTTACTCGTTAGTCGAGCCCTAATTGGTTGAGGCTGGTGAGAGCAGTCCGCTGATTGGCTATGTAGATAGGCTATTGTTATGTTAGTTAACCTTGGAAGATGTATTTGTCTGACCAGTCAGTCCAGACCTTGGAGTCAGGTATGTGAACATGTCCCTCTGTAGCTTGTAATTTGTAGAATGTAA
>NC_049995.1:11644516-11755208 GCF_000003815.2 Branchiostoma floridae
GTAATGCAATCAATTGGGAATTAGTGAAACTTCTATCGTAGTCAGGGTCTGTCGAGGATGAACAACTTGTGAGGAAATGTGTCAGGCTTCTTGATTGGGCGTCCTTTGGAACGAAATTTGAATCATGAATTGTGGCTTTGTATGCCATCGAATTCGAAGTTGGTCAGGGCAATGTAATATTTGCCAGCTTTATCAGAAACTCATGGCGGCTAGAGAGTGTCGCCAAGATAATTTCAGAGACGTTTTAGGGCACAGTCACAAAGGTCGTGTGATCGTCGAACGATCGCTAACATCAGGCGTTTTGGAGGACAAAAATGTACATGTCCTTCAGAGTTCTGTCTTGGTACACAAAATGCTGTTTGGATCCATGTCGGTGATTGGTTGTCACAGCCTGATTAAAAATCTTATGGCATCAAAATCGTACGACCTATGTGACCGCGTCCTTACTCAGATCTTCTTCAACAAGAAAAGGAATGTAAACTAAAGAGCATAGAACAAATCTTTCTTTCCATCAGTAACAATTTATTGTTCAAAAATGATACAAAATGATACACATTGTATCTAGAAATACATGTACATAGTCTAATTTGGCTCCCATACACCCCCCCCCCCCCCAACATCTCACCAAATAACACTACAAGGCCCCAGGAAACTCCCTAGAATGGCAGCAAGGCTGATGGATTTAAGACCCTTAAAGAAGATATTCCTTACCTATATGAAAGAAAGAAGGAAGCGTTTCTATGAAATGTCTTCTTGGTATGAAATCTAGTACTACAACCTGTAGTAAAAGACCTATCACACTCTGGAGATTTTCAGCAAAGCCTGAGATCTAAACAAAACGTTAATCCAGGCTGTCGGGCATGTCCTATATGGCCTTAACCTGTGCATTAACGCTAAAATGTGTAAGAAGTTTATGTGTTCTTATGCCCCTTAAGATATGGAAGGTATATACGTGCCACAGGGCAATGAGAACCTTGCGCATAATAGCTCGTATTAGGCAGGGTGGCCTTCAAGTCTCTCCAGGCATCTGCAGACCTGTCATACACATAAACGAGATACATCTTATTGCTACAGGTTAACAATACATGTAGCTGATTCTCCAGTACAAAGAGCCTGGTAACATTATCAAGTTCAAGGGTTCCTGGGTTTGGCCAGCCTTGTAATATTTGCCAGCGATCTGACTCTGTGTCGTACACCATCGTTCGAGTGAATTCATAATCTGTACAGAAAATCTCCGTTCCCATGGCAACAGCTGTGCAGACGTCACGTAGGATCAGCGGTGGGTCCCTCTTGCTCCAACGGTCCTGGCTCGGGTCATAGCGATGCACTTCAGTTCTTGTCAGAAAATAAATGTGTGAACCGCAGGACAATGCTGTACTGTAGTATTCAGGTCTGTCAACTTGCAGCTGTGAACACTCCTGCCATTGGTTCGTGTGCTGGTTGTATTTTTTCATCCACATTGTTGAACCGCCTGCGCTTTCAGCAGCAATATAAAATAAAATCTGATCAACTTCAACAAGGTTCCCTTTGTAGACCCTCAAATCCTCTTCTGGTCCAGACCGGTCCAACACAGACATTGATGGCATACCTGCATCTTCCCAAACGTTTTTGGCATGGTTGTACTTTAACATGGACAACTCAAGCGGCTCTGAATCATCAAAATCTACCATGTAGATATCGTTATTACTGGTAACTGCCATGGTTGTAACCAAAGTGGCAGTGTTGTAACCGCAGCTGATGTACGTTCCTTCCTGAGGGTTCATGAAGAGGAAAGCATCTCCCCTAGAAAGAATAAAATACAAAGCTGTTTCAATAACAATGCAACGCAAGTTTATAGTTCACACATGTTATCTATCAAATATTATGTTGTCGCATTAGGAAAATACGTTCAAAAATAAGTGAAATTTTATGTTATTTGTGTGTATACTGGTATCTGCATGACTGAAACTGTGGGAATGTGTATTGCAAAACCACAAAATTATTACATTGTGCAAGTGTTGTGGCCTACGAACGCTAAAAGGTCAGTATTTACAAACCTCACACTCGTATTCTGCAGCAGAACCATCTCTGTAGTCATCCCAAGCCTCGGCTTTAGATTGAGGTTCCCCTTCTGCACCACATTGACCTGAGAACTCCCAGGATCCTCTCTGACCAGGGGGTGATCCAAGATGGCTGCCGTGTTGTCTGAGGTCAGCAAGTTGAAGCGGATGTGAGGGAGGATGCTGGGTAGATGGTGCAATCTGTGGAGTACAGGGTAGAGATGGGTTCAGCTGACTCCTTAGCAACACAGTTTTAGTCTATCATGTTTGATCATTATTCATTTAGTTGCTTATTGCACTTTATAACCAAAGTATGCAGCTATAGACACTTAAACCCACCTGTCCTCCCTGCTGTGCTGCACCCATCTCACCACAGCCTCCCACACTGTTGTCTCCTCTTTAACATCCAGCTCATCATGGCTGATGATCTCATTCAGCTGAGTCACACTCAGGCCGCAGAACTCATCACTGGAGGAAAACTGTGGAGGTGCAGAGTACATGTTCATGTATGGTACAGTGTGGAAAACAACCTTATTATATTGGTAACGGCTGGTTGAAACTAAAAGAATCATCACTGAGAGTGGTTCCTATAATTTTATGTTACATAAGGCCAGGTACAAAATCTGAACTTGTAGATAACATCCTCTAAAATAAACGTCACTCTACTTTGAAGATAAAAGGATGCCTACCTATACTCAAAATTGAACAAACTGTAATTTGCATTAGTTTTGCATTAACTTTTCAACACACAAAGTCATTCTTTTACAATTTCATTACATATTCTAAGCAATGTTGTTTGTGAGAGTAGTCGTAATAGTAGTAGTAGTTTTAGCAGTATTAGTAGTATCCAGTCAGAGGGAAGTTCTAAAATGAACCTACTATCAAAATATCAGACCCACCTCAACAAAGTATCTATGGACCCACTGCTGGCAAGCTTTACTGACAATGACCACAGAAAAGACATCCGCAAACTTGTACAGGTCCACACAGGTGGAGCGGTCCACATTCATGGCCATATAGCTGCTGCAGGTGTCTCTCACATAGTCCAGTTGGAGGAGGTCGGCTGCCTGGTACAGGGACTGCACTTTGTCCATGGACACATGGAGGGTTCCCGAGTAGATGTAACTCAGGATCTCCCCAAACATATCTGCATCCAAACCCTGCAATACAAAATAACGTAAGAATTTTTAACTAAATACCACATCATACAATTTAATATGATAAGGTGTCCTTTCCAGGGTAACAATACATATAGTATTACAATTTGCAGGAAAAAAACAACAACACAACTCTATTTAATTATAAAAAATGAAGGTCAAATTTTCATCCCATTCTGCTATTTTATCTACATAAGCTCTACTACGTCTTGCACATAAAACAAAATGTTGCCATTAACTATAAAAAGAAATTATTTTTTGGTTAAAAAAGTACACTCATGATTGTCATTCGCGACCCACAAAGTTGACCTTTGACCCTAAATACCAAAGACGTCAGTAAGTGGGGAGGGGGACATAGCGAGGGGCACAGAAAAGGAGAGTTCAATATTTATTGGTTTTGGTAAACCATGGGTTTCCCCTATTCTACATGTTCACTATGGTATGTAGAATCCTTTAATGTCCCCTAGATTACTGTATTCTAACCACACGTCACGCCAACCCTACCTGTAAAACAACCGTCTTCTGCCGACTTTCCGCCATGTCACTTGTAAACATGGCCCTGAAGTAGGGGCTGGCCGCGGACAGAACAAGCCGATGACAGGAAAACCGCCGGCCCTCGACTTCAAGGACGACATCCTGCAGTACCCCAGTCTTCTGTAAGTATCCCACAGTTCCAAGAAACCCGTGTATATAGCTTTCGTCTTGGTACTAAGGAACGGGAAAGAACTGCGCTGGCGTGGGTTTCTTGGTCTGCGGCAGCCATGTTTATGACCTTGAGGTGAAAGGTTAGATAAAGCTACACGGACTCGTCTGATTATCCTAATAATGTAGCAGTAAGAGTGTTGCAAGGTTTTTACGGTGTCAGGTGTGAATATAAAAGTTATATTTAACCTTCGATTATAGTATTGTAAGGTGTCAGGTCTAAATAAAAAGTTATATCAAACCTTCGAAGGTAGTTTTAGCTAACTGATTGTCTGCATTCATCATCGTCAGCCCTCCTGCCTGGCGCGGAAGCTCTCAACGGTGGGAGCACTTACTACCGCACCAGACAGGGAACTACACTCCGGGATTGTTCTTGGAATTCGAAAGTATGAGTATTCATATGAGTCTGTGCGTGCAAAAATTGGTTGGTACTTGTGTTGATGGCTACCCGGGTTCGCCCTTGGGTCGGAATAAGTAAGTTCATAAACGTGATTCCAATTCATATTATTCAGAATCCTTCATACTAAGTATCAAGTGGAGTGACTATGTCACCAATTTAGATGTACTTACACGTGCCGAGGTCCCTAGTATGTACACACTGTTGAAGCAGCGAAGACTTTATAAGATTACATTATAATTACATGATTATCTGACAATAAGCTCCATTCCCCGATGGCCTATTGAAAGACGAATGTTTGAACACGTTAATGTTAGGTTTATGACGCTGTTACTTGAAGACATGGCTATTACTTGTTCGTATCTGAGCTGGTACATCTACCATCATTTTGTACATTATATCATTTGTACATGATGTATAGTCAGTTTTTCTACCTTCAAGTGGCATCTGTTAAAATATTCCTCACAAAAGAAGATGGAGTTTTCACGATTTTTGATATGTTGTCTTTTTCTTCCGCATACGTGTCAACTTCAATTGGCTGAAGGCTCTGACGCGGATTTGGGTTAAGGGTCTTTGTTGAATACGGAGTGGTCGCTTTTTTGTATGTGGTATATTTTCTTTTTGTAAAGAGGGAGGGAGAGAGAAAGAGCCTAGGTCCTCAAGGGCAGGGGCGCTACTTTCCGTCCGCCACCTTACAGGTTACACAGTTACACTCTGATAGTGTTTTACATGTTGTTTAAGACATTTTTGAATGCCTGGAGTGTTTTGGCTCTATTTAAGTCGGTATGTCTGGGTCTAATGTGACTGCCTGTAATGTTATAAAGAAACTAGCTGTGGTCCCTCCTACTTTGCCCTGATGGAGCTACTTGGGTGTTTCCTGATGCAGATGTTGGGCCTTCTGATTGCTTACGGTGTAGCTACTGTTTAACCATTTTTTTCTTTGCTAACGTAAATAAATAAACATAATCATGTTCCAGATTGGTAAGTCTCAGTTTTGTTTTATGCACCGTCAGTTTTATGGGAAACTTGTAACATCTGTTCTTCGGTCAATAAACAGAATCACTAAAAAGTTATGATTTTATTATTGTGACACTGGGTATTGCACATGGGTATGAACCTTTAAGTGACGAGCATGCAATTTTTTTTATTAACTTACGTAATCAATAACAAAATGCTGTGGCCCTTTACATGAAAACGTAACCAGTGACACATCAGCCACGTTGAGAAAAACATGAACAAATGTTTCCAATACAAATAGGATTGTGATTTTCTTCCTGTCAAACGGACACAGGGAAAGGAAAGGTACCAAATTAGTTTTTAAAAGTTGATATAAAATCAATACCACACGAATTCTAAATTTTCTATACAAGAACTACAACGTAAAATAGTCTTTCAAGCAGAATGGCAATTGACAAAAAAAGCTACTCTGTGTATCTATCAGTAACTAAATATCTAATGATTAAAAATGATAGAAAAATACATTTGAGATACAGAACATGAGTCCAACATATAAAACTGTCCTATATCTATAAGAAAGAAGTCATCATTTCTATGACAAAACTTTTCTTAAGTATAAAACCAAGTACAATGTCTATCTACCCCATTAAGGAGGCATTCGTCAAAAGCTGAGAACTGAATATACAGCATTTAAAGACTGCACTGTTCTGTACTGTATGTGTCATTATTCTGCACATCAACGCTGACAAGCGTAAGAAGTGATGTGCTTTTGTGCCCCCTTGAGATAAGGTTCGTATATACGTGCCACAGGGCACTGGCAACCATACCAATAATATTCCTTATCAGGCAAAGAAGCCTTCAGGTCTCTCCAGGCATCAGCAGATCTGTCATACACATATAAGAGATATTCTTCATTAACATGCTCGCCACCACTATAACAGGGTAACCATATGTGTAGCTGGTTCTCCAGTACGAAAAGACTGGGAACACAGATATCACGGTTTCCTGGGTTCGACCAGCTTGACAGTTTCTGCCAGTAGTCTGAATCTGTGTCGTACACCATAGTCTGGGTGAAATGTATATCTGTGCAGAAAATCTCTGTTCCCATGGTAACGGCTGTATAAATGTCAAGAACGGGTTCTGGTGACGGGGTCCTATTGCACCAATGGTCATTGCTCGGATCGTAGCAATGCACTTCTGAACATGTGAGGAAATAGAGGTGTGAACTGCAGGCCAGAGCTTCACTGTAGTCCATGTATGAAGATGCTCCAACTTGCAGGTGTGAACACTCCTGCCACTGGTCTGTGTGCCGGTTGTACTTTCTCATCCACACTGATCCACTGTGTTCCATTACTTCAGCAGCAAGATAGTACAGAATCCCATCAACTTCAACAAGGTGTTCATCGTATTCCAAGTCATTGTCTAGTCTCAGCCACCTAGACACTGAGGACATACCAGCATGTTCCCACACATTCCCCACGTGGTTGTACATAAGCAAAGACAATTGACTGCTATAATTACTCTCTCGATTACGACTCAGAATGTAGATGTTGTTATCACTGGTGACTGTCACGTCTGTGATGTGAGGAAGAACTTCAGCCTTGTAGCTGCAGCTGATGTATTTACCTTCTCGAGGGGTCATAAAGAGGAGCTCGTTGGAAGTCAAACTGGAGGGGATAGAATAGAAAGTTAACTGTCATTAAACTGTAATGCATTACTAAACTCATACCTTTACTCAGGAATGAGACTGAGGAATGAGAGGAAATCTCAGCTTGCACAACTGTCGTCTTTCAAATCGAGCCGCAGAGAAATGGGATTTAATATGAGTTGGGAGTAGGTACACACATGTTCATATGACTGAGACTGTAAAAAAATGAAAATTACTATTGCAGCAACTAAAAATGTGGAATAACCTTATCCAAGGAATGTAGGCCTAGAGAGTCAAACAAAGAATAAGTATATACTAACTTCCTATGATACAGCAGAACCATTTCTTTAGTCATCCCAAGCCTTGGCTTCAGGTTGGGTTTCCCTTTTTGCACCACATGCCTGATGACCTCAGAAATCCCATGATTCTCCCTAACCAGGGGGTGTCCCAAGATGGCTGCCATGTTGTCTGAGGTCAGCAGGTTGAAGCGGATGTGAGGGAGGATGCTGGGTAGGTGGCGGAGTCTGAAGGGTACAAGGTAGGGGTGGGTTCAGCTGATTTCTTAGTAAAGCAACAGTGTCTTTAACAAACGTGTTTTATTATCATTCATGTGTTTTCTTTTCATGTTAAAGCCACAATAATCAGCTATAGATCACTGAAACCCACCTGTCTTTCCTGCTGTGCTGCACCCATCTCACCACAGCCTCCCACACTGTTGTCTCCTCTTTAACATCCAGCTCATCATGGCTTATGATCTCGGTCAGCTCATTCACACCCAGGCTGCAGAACTCTTCGCTCGAGGCAACCTGTGGAGGTACAAAATACATGACGTGTGTGGCTTCATCTTGTTCGGACATACAAGAACGAACATGTGTATATGGCAACTTATATATGCTGATAAAAAATACAACCAAATACTGTACATGTACTAACACTTGTACAGACAGTACAACCGCAGATTGGCGTAAAACACCAGCTTCTCGGGAATGCCACAAAGCAGCAGTTGGCAATTTTATACTGGTGAATACTCAGTAACCCTAATTCATTTTTCGGCCTTACATGTATATTAATTGAAGTGTGCGCAATATAAATACAAAATGGAATTTCTGTTTGTAATATCTGCCTAACCTGGTCTGAAGACTAACCTCTGTAAAGAGCCTGGCCTTCCACTTCAGACAACTCTTCATGACAATATCCACAGAAAAGACATCAGCAAACTTGTACAGGTCCACACAGGTGGAGCGCTCCACATTCATGGCCATGTAGCTGCTGCAGGTATCTCTCATATAGTCCAGTTGGAGGAGGTCGGCTGCTTGGTACAGGGGCTGCACTGTGTCCATGGACACATGGAGAGTTCCTGAGTAGATGTAACTTAAGATCTCCCCAAACATGTCTTCAGCCAAACCCTGCAAAACAATAGTGTAATGCAACAGTGTGCAAACATTTAACATATCTGGGTCTTAGAAAGCAGGGAAACATATTACAAATTTCTTAGTAATATGTTTCTGGTGTATAAGTGTGTATTTTAAAATTGAAAATACATGCTCATAATGATAATATGTGGCCCGTAAACACATTATCATAGCAGCACGTTTGACTCAGGGCCCAGAGGTCCAGGGCTCGAAACCTGTCGTGTCACTGATCTTGAGCTATTAGGATATGACTTTCCTCACTTTACTGAAATGAAAACGAGCACCTAGCCTCAGCTAGTGCCATAGTGTTTTGAGGTGAGCCATAGAGCCCACGTGCCTTTCAGAAAGTGTAGGGGTATGCCCCGGTGTGCGATGGTACACATCCTTCTGTCTGAACTATTTCCTTCGCGAGGACGGGAGACCTAGCGCATCCCCGTCTTGAATTTAGCCACTCCATAAGGTGCGGCATGACACAGTCTGTCTCTACTACTGCTATTACAACTACTACTTCTAAAGTTGACCTTGAATTCCTAGACACCAAAGCGATCAGTTATTCAGTAGGTGGGGAGGGTGGCATAGGGATTTTACACGCGCACACGTTCTCTGTGATATGTCTTTGGAAGTTCTCTTTCTTACTCTATTCTAACCACACGTCACACCAGAAATGTAATAATGTTCAACCTTTTACCACATGAGGTGTCATTATCAGGGCAACATTACATATTAGCAGGGTACTATATCATAATTTTATTTGATTATGAAATGAAGGTCAAATTTTCATCCCTTTCTGCTATTCTAACTACATAAGCTATACTACGTCTTGCGCATATAACAATTATTATAATAATAAGTGTAAGAAAATGTTTTTCAGTTTAAAATACGCAGAAACACATGATTATTTGCGACACGCAAATGTTGAACTTTGACCCTAAATACCAAAGATGTTAGTATATCGGGAGGGGGGCATAGCAAGGAAAGAAAGTAAAATATATATTTCTTGGTTTTGGTAAACAATGAATTCCCCTACTTTACGTGCTCTATAGGATACGTACAATCCTTGAAATCCTTGAAAGTTCGCTCTATAATTTCTAACCGGACTTCACGCCAACCCTACCTGTAAAACAACCGTCTTCTGACGACTTTCCGCCATGTCACTTGTAAACATGGCCCTGAAGTAGGGGCTGGCCGCGGATAGAACAAGCCGGTGACAGGGAAACCGCCGTCCCTCGACTTCAAGGAAGACATCCTGCAGTACCCCATCCTTCTGTAAGTCCCCCACAGTTCCAAGAAACCCGTGCAGATAGCTCTCGTCTTGGTAGGAACGAGGACGAACTGCGCTGGCGTGGGTTTCTTGGCTTGCGGCGGCCATGTAGATGATAAGGAAGACACGACCCCGGGTCAAAGGGTATAAAGTGACAAACTGATTACCCACAAAATGTAGCAGTAAGAGTTCTAAACTCATCTCTTGGCAGGAAAGGGTGCCTGAAATAATGTGTAAAATACCGATAACGATATCCGTTGTTTCTATTGGAAGCTATCTAATGGGTGCATTTCTATTACTTAATTGCTGCATGAGTGCCATTCCACGACACTACGTGGGAATAGTTGGTTTTGAATCCCTGGTTATCATATATAAAAAAAGTTTATTTGCAAATTCATGCTCGTAGGCTTATTGCAAGTACATAATAGAAATATTATAGGGGATATGCATGTAACAATGAACTGTGATGAATATTATTATACAAGGAGACTACAAGAAAACTTGTGCTGACTTTATCTACAGAAAACATTCAAAGAGACATATGAAAGAGGTCAGAGGTCATCAAGGTGGTGAGGAACCATATTTTATTTCACAGACACTTTCTACTTAAAATCCGCTAATATCAAATTACCCTTAGGCAATCGATCCATATCGCAATATTTGTTATTTGGCCAAGACACTAGTGGATCAATTCCTGTTACCATTTTCAAATTTCTGTAATCTGTAAAATGTAATTTTGCTGGATTATCATCCTCACCACTGCTGTATGTTGAGTGGGGAGGGCGCACCTCCTTGCAGACCCCTGGCTCTCCAACCTTACATTCTTCTTGATATGCTAGACTAGATTTGTGTACAAGTGCACTTGAGTCATGTTATTTTAACCTTAGCCCTTGTATAGATATTTTGATCTTTTGTAGCAGACATTACTTTAAGCCCATTACCTTAAGTTAGTGAATCGCCCCTGGGTGGAGCTTCCCCCGTCTTTAACGGAACTCCCCCTGATCGTTACATAAAGTTTCTTCCTTGTATGACGTCACACATGTAAATGAGTCAGCGTGTCTCCGCCCTCAATCTAAACTCCTGTCCAATCATCACACATTCTGTTTGGCTTCCTCCTAAATTAGATGCTAGCTTGGAGCTAAAAAGTAGGGTTCCTCGCTGTCTTCTCGCTCTTCTGATTCGACTCCTTCCTGAAGAACTTCTCCAGACGGTTGGCTCCGTCGGATCGCCCGCCTGCGGCGGGCGATCGGGCGGCACTGAGAGCTCCTCCGAGGCGGCTTGCACATTTGACTCATCCGTTAAAATGACTAGTGTACTTCGCGTTTGCTGTCTATCTCAGACAGCGTCGGTTCATCTCTTCCAAGCTACTGACCACTTCGGTAAGAGTTGCCGGTTCTATCTCTGACGAGCGCTGTTGTAACTAAATTCGCTTTGTTTTGGCTAGATCTTGACTAAATTCGCTTTGTTTTGGGAGGGTCCCCTTTGCTAGAGATTCCAGGTTTAAGATTGACAATGTGTATTGTGTTTGTTCCATACTTTGATACTCAGTTGTATTCCGTAGTGCCTTTGATGTTGAGCAATGTTACACATCGTACGGAGTTCCGAATAAAGAGAATGTAAACTTGGAAATCCACCTTGTTTCGAGCCTTGATGTTACGGTGAGAGTTGAGAAAGTGTTTGCGTCAAATCCTACCCTAGTTTAGACTTGTAGACCGCTCCAGTACAAGAGCGAGGAGAGTGAGACTCCTAAAAGTCCGTTTACCACCTTGGATGAGAACTATACTAAAGTCTATTTGCCACAATGGTTCCCACACCGGTGGACTGGACCCCATTCCGTCCTTGTTCTGACTCCGTACGGTTGCAGCCCGGCCAATGCCATGTGCGTTTACTTTTCCTGTCCAAATTTCGGCTATTCGCTGTTAAATCTTTTCTTGTTGTATCCTGACAATGTTTTCTATACGGTGTTGAACCCCGTCCCTGTGTATTTTTAAATTTGTACGGTGGAATTTTCACTTAATCTCACGTAACGTGGTGGCTAAGCCTGTCCATCGGGGTCAAGCTCCCCTCCTCCCCGCCGGGGACACCTTGGTCAGCCCGGTCACTGTACTGTGCTTTTTCTTTCTCGACCAAATTTCGCATTTTCGTCCTTTTAACCGTTCTTCCGCTCCCTGAAAATGATTCTTACCAAGGTGATGAACCCCGTTACTGGGTTTCAATAAATTTGTACGGTGAAATCTTCATTTAATCTTACTTACCGGATAGCCTATCTTGTCCGTCGGGGAGACCTGGACCCGTCCCACCGGGAGCCCCTCCGTCCGCCCGGCCCCGAGCCCCGGCACGGTTAACAGTTGTGTCCTTTCATCCCATTGTCCCCTACTAGTACTTGAAGGTGGGCTTTAACTTTCTCTATGTGATACAGGTCTCTTACATTTTCATACGTTGTACCCGCAAGTTTTGTTTTTCTCGTCACTTTCCAACGTGGTCGTTGTGTTTTTGGTGTGACCTAGTTCCGCCAGGTTCTACTGTGTTTTTCCTATATTGCTGTTCCCTATTTCTGTTTCTTATCAAGTTTTGAAATTAAACCCCCCTCCGGCCCGATTTTGTTGTACTTTTGTGAAGGGGAAAGATTTGCTAACGTGGCGAATAGCTAACCGAACTCTCAGTTTCTGTGAGTTACCCAGTAGTTCTTCGTGGCCACTTCCCCGAATTGATGATACTTTGGATTCCTTGTCAGGTTCTCAAATGTTTAGTACACTCGATCTTCGTTCCGGTTATCATCAACTTAAACTTGAACCGTCCGCCAGAGAGAAGACAGCATTTTGCACATTTCGCGGATCCTTTGAGTACAACTCGATGCCGTTCGGGCTTGCCACGGCGCCTAGCAGTTTTGCCCGTTTAATGGAGACGGTTTTGCGCGGGTTACAACCAAATACATGCTTAGCCTACTTAGATGACGTTATTTTACATTCCAGGCATGGCCTGTCCGATCACCTGTTAGGACT
This sequence comes from Branchiostoma floridae, assembly GCF_000003815.2. NCBI lineage: Eukaryota > Metazoa > Chordata > Leptocardii > Amphioxiformes > Branchiostomatidae > Branchiostoma > Branchiostoma floridae. The sequence continues at coordinate 11,657,092 of NC_049995.1, forward strand.
TAGAGCCGTGTTTCAACGGTTCCGGGATGCTAACCTAAGTCTGAACCCTGAGAAGTGTAAATTTTTGCAGTTAGAAGTAGAGTTTCTAGGGCACGTGATTTCGGGTGAGGGTGTCCGTACAGATCCAGCCAAAGTTCAAGCAGTAGCTAATTGGCCGGTTCCCAGGACTGTGAAACATGTCCAGCAATTCCTAGGCTTGGCAAACTACTACAGACGCTTTATTCGTGATTTTTCCTTCATTGCCAAGCCTCTAACTGCTTTGACGCGTAAAAATGCTAAATTTGTTTGGTCCCAGGGGTGCGCAGATGCGTTCGAAACCCTCAAAACGGCTCTTACAACAGCCCCAGTGCTGGGGTATCCAAATTTTGATCTCCCATTCATTGTAGATACGGATGCTTCTGATGTAGGGATAGGTGGTGTAATAAGTCAAGAGCAAGACGGTCTTGAGCGCGTCATTTTATATTATAGTCGATCGCTCTCTCCTGCGGAGCAAAAGTATTGTGTTCATCGTCGCGAGATGCTCGCCGCTGTCGAAGTTATTACTAAACACGAATGCTACCTGTTGGGACCCAAACAGTTCTTACTACGAACTGATAACACCGCCCTTAAGTATCTCACCACGATGAGAAATCCCCCCGGCCAATTTTCTCGTTGGATCTTGCGGCTATCTCCCTACGATTTTCGCGCCGAACACCGACCAGGCAATAAACACACTAATGCTGACGTTTTAAGCAGACCTCCGTGCCCACAATGTGGCCTTGAAAAGGAGGAAACCTCCGAAGCTACTGCTGTTATTAACATTATTCAGACTCTAGACCCCCCCCCCTACCCCTGCCCGTTTGCGCGCCGGCCGACGTTGCAGCGCAACAACAGACTGACCCAGTTTTAAAGCAACTTGTGGCTGACAAAGCGCATGACGTCGTCCCTACGGGCGCCGCCTGGCAACGTCTAACGCGAGCCCAGCGTGCTCTCTACGCTGACTGGGATAACCTTGTCTTTGTAAATAATGTGTTATATCGTAAATGGGTACGCCCAAACGGCCTTCCTCCTCTTCACCAATTGTTGGTTCCCCAATCTTTGAAACAACTCGTCTTGCGCATGCACCACGATGACCCCCTAGCGGGTCACCTAGGTATTGGTAAGACCCGGGATAAGATCAAGAGTGCTTTTCACTGGCCTACGTTGTCGTCTGACGTCATTGCATATGTGAAAGGTTGCCTTGTCTGTCAGCGGACCAAATTAGGCCAACAGAGACCTCGGGCACCGCTCCATCCATCAGTAGTTGGTTTTCCTAACGAGCGTGTGGCTATGGACCTTGTTGGTCCCCTCCCGAAGTCTAGACAGGGTAACCGACACGCGCTGGTAATCTCGGACTATTATACCAAGTGGGTAGAAATTTTCCCGCTTCCAGATGCCACCGCCAAGGTCGCCGCAGAATCATTTTTTAAAGGATGGGTCTGCGTTCATGGCCCCCCTCAGTCTCTACACAGTGACCGGGGGCGGACTTTTGACGCGGTAGTTGTTCAGAGATTGTGCGAACTTCTTAAGATCCACAAAACAATGACTGTAAGTCATCATCCACAATCCGACGGTCTCGTGGAAAGATTCAACAGAACTCTAGGTGCGATTTTACGAGCCTACAGTAATTCTCGCCAAAATGACTGGGATGAACACCTCCCCACTGTCAAGTTTGCTTACAATACTAGTGTTCACGCAAGTACCGGATTTACTCCTTTCTATCTTATGCACGGTCGGGAGGCCAGACTGCCATCCCAGCTTTTAACGGGGGCGCCCCTCCCTTCCCTACCAATTTCAGAATACGTATCCGATTTGAACAAGAGATTCCCCGAAATATTCTGTTTGGTACAAGAACACACTACAACAGCGCAAGCTCGTCAGAAAGAACTTTTTGACAAGAAAGTTCATGGGGACCCTTATGAAGTTGGAGACCAAGTTCTCCGGCTTAAACATTTTGTTCGTCGAGGATTATCTCGCAAACTGGCCAGGAAATTTGATGGGCCATATACCATCCTGGCCAGAATAGGTGACTCTGCATACCGACTTAGGAAGAACCGGGGACAGCGGGAGGAAGTGACGTCACATTTCGAACATTTAAAACCCTTCCTCCCTCAGGTTCAAGACCCAGATTTTGCACCGCCCCGCCGCCGCCGCCGCCGACGTCAAACCAGGAACCGGCCCGCGCCTGGCGCCGGTGCCGATAACCCGGGAGAAGATCCCGTTGTTCCTTCTCCCCCTATAATACAGGTCCCACGCTCATCGCCGTCCACAACTTCATCTGGGTTGAGGTCTCCAGCGACGACGAACGACGCTGAGTCGACGTCTCCTAGAAACACGGCAGTGACGTCATCTACACCTGGGCCAGCGGCAACGTCAACGCCCACCCCTGACCGGCCGGTGACGCCAGCCAGCCCTGAGTCAACATCAGTTCCTGGGCCCCACAACACACCGCCGCCTGCTGACGCACCGACGGTTCCTGGTCCAGTCCTGATGTCATCAGATCCTGAGCACCCGGGTATTCCTGACCCTGCCGTGATGTCATCGAATCCTGAGTCCCTGGTTCCTGATTCGTCATCAGTTCCCGAGCCGCCAGTTCCATCGCCGTGCCCTGATCCCGTCGCGTTGACAACCGCTCGCCGCACACGCCCGTCGCGACCCGTTAGACTCCCTAAGTACTTGACCGACTTCGTCTTTCCAGCTGACGCGTTCGGCGACGACAGCGACAACGATACCATAACTGACTGAGCGTTCGGACATTTGTTATGCCAGTCGAGGGGTTAACAGGTGTGCAACTTCGGACTTAAGTATGTTTGCATCACCTCCATTCCCAACCTGTTACGTGCTGTCGCCGTCAAGTTTGACACACCGGACATTTGTGAGTGTCTTACGTCTCGCGTTGTTGGACCGCAACATTCCGGAATTCCCCTGTGTAACGGTACTGGCATCGGACTTAGGATTGTGCTAACGTACCAATTAATCGGTCATGTCGGACATTTGAACGTGACTCATCTTCGATAATTCGCTTCGGGTCAGTGTCGGCGCCGGATCCTGTGCGTGACAACGGAGTATCCTGTTCGTCTTCTTCATGCAGCCACGACAACTTTCAAACGGACATTTTGAACTCTTTGCCAAAGACACTGTAACTTTGTACCCATTGTGCCTTATTGACATGTATTTGCATTTTGTTTGTGTTTTATGTACTTGTATTGTTGTTGTGATTGTGGCGACCACCCCGTGCAGTATTTTTTTTCTCAGGTGGAACAACGTTTGGGCACCTTACCGGTGGCCGAGTCGAGCCTGGTTCCGGTGGTGTTTTTGTCCGGCAGTTCTCAATCGTGACCTTTAATGTGCTTACCGTTCCCTTCCGCTCTCTCAAATTTATCTTATTTTGCAATGTTCATCTGTTTCTAGTGTCTTTTGGATGTACCATTATAGGTGGGCGACCAAAACGTGAGTAGAAGCCGGACGTATTTAATCCCGCGTCCATCCAAAATAAAGGGTCTTTGTCGAAGCTGGGCAAAGTAATTACATTGGTAGTCTGCGCGGCTACTGGCGTCACTGTTTCCGCGCCTGTCTAAATACGGAAAAGAGGGTTTCCATTTCTGCTCGGCCTTCGTGCACGTTAGAGCCCCTCCGCTATTAGTCAGTGGTCCCTTGGGTTAGCACAGGGCCATCCCGATGCGACGCCAAAGTCACTCATTCTCGGTAGCCGTCCTGCTTCAGCACACAATTCTTCGGGTGGACTCCAGCAGTACAACCTTCGTCATCATGTCACACCATACAGACTGTTCAGCTCCGTGTCTGCACCGCGCCCATGAACAGGTACGTCATCATACCCGGCTAAGCACATCGTTGTCGGCGCACCAGCTTCACCATGTCGTCCTCCGTCAAACCAGACGTCAGGACGTCACCTGGACCGCGACGGCGACGCCGCCCGCACTACGTCACACCATCACGACATACGTCACCATGTTGTCTCAACGACGACATGCCAGACACCAGGGTGCTGAATCACCGTCAGCTACGCCACACCTGTTCCACCAACGGCCATTCCATCGCCTGGTGTCCCCCAACGACACGTTGACATCAAGACCACCTTGCCGTCCCTACATCACGTCAACGCTGGGCGCGTCATCACCACAACTCCGCCACGCCGGCACCAGTCCTCCGTCACTCCTGACGTCATTGTGAGACTCTGCCATCTGCGTGCTGGGACTGCGCCTCCACATCCGTACCCGACTACAACACCGTCACGTGATACCTGACGTTGACAGTCTGCCGACACACCGTCGTGACAGTCACCTTGCTGCTGCCAGTCAACACGTCCACCGACGTCAACTTCCCACCTGACGTTGTGTGTTCCTCACCGCGAACGAACACCAACTCACATGCAGACATCAGGCGTGCGTCAAGTCCTGACTTCCCTTGTGCTACCGAACAATCTGAGTAGACGGTTACAGATAATGAGTGATGGCGGCTTGACGCAGTTCGACGTGTCTCGGTACCTACTTTCCCGTTACAAGGCCTTCCACTGCGAATGTGGCGCGAAGCCGATGTGCCATTCAGTTCTCAGGGGGCTGAGTAGTCTTGGGACACCCGGGGTGAATCTCCAGGGTTTTTTTTTATTCCCTCCCCCTTCCCCCCTGTGAGAGGTCACTTTTTATGTTTAATGTTTATGATTCTGCAATTGTCAGATTTTCTTCTTTTGATTGACTGGCTCCGTAAAGGCCAAGGTCCCAGCAATCGTTTTTATGTTTGAGAAGCAATGGCCTTGTCATTGCTTCCCGGGTCCGTTTTCCTTTATTTGACCCAATGTCTTGTCTATTTGAGGATCAATGAAATCATCATTGTTCCCCGGATCTAAATCATAGGTCCAGTGTCCTTCCATTTCAAATTTTATTTCTCTTTTCAAATTGATCTGAAAGTCGAACTGTTTCTTTTATATGCTGTAAATAAGTTTATATTCTTTTCTCTTTTGGCTTCCCAGCCTCCTATTCGACTTTGTGTAACTTTTGAGGAAGCGCTAGGACGATGGTCGTTTTATTTGCACAAGGTCAGTGAGAAACTGTGGGGTCTTTGCCTCCTCCGTCCTGGCTCGCAATTGGTGACCCCCTGGGGTCCAACCCTGTGTTTCTACCTGCCCCAAGGTTGACCAAAACCAACGTCACCTCTGCTCTGCACTACCTGTGGTCACGTTCACAACATTCAATGCATTCTTTTTCATGTGTTTTATTATGTTAGGTATGTTCCATGTACACTGTGATCAAACAGCCTGTTTTGTTTCATGTTTAAGCGGACACAAATTTTCTTATTTTCCGTTTGGCTATGAAGAAAAGTGGTTAACGACACTCCAAATTTTTCCTTCTTTCTTTATCTCACCGACTTTCTTATCCCGAACAACTATATATCGTTTTCGATTTCCCTTTGGACACACTGAAATGCGTTTAAAATGCCACCAAAACTTTTTCTCCTTTTATAAAACAACAAGATGTTTTCGGTAATGTTTCTTTTCAAATTCTTTGTGGGTCACAACATCTTCTCCCACATTGTAAATATTGTAGGTCAAGGTCAATTGCCTCCCGGCTTTTACCTTGGTCTCCGCTATGGAGACGTTTCGTAGTCTGTTTTCTGTTCCAACGTAGACAACTAGTTACCGGTGTACTTTTGGTTCACTGTTTAGTTAATGAGATCCAAAATGTTCTAGTTAAGTTGTTTTCTTTTCTTTTCTTAACCCCATTAATTGCCTTTTGTACCACATGTGGGAACCGCCCACTAAGTCATTTTTTTTAATTACCTGCCACACTCTGTATTCCGCTGAAGTTCACAGATGATGTACTTGTGTGTTACCTCTACTGGTTCTGTAATGGTACGCTGATCATGCAGTGGGAACCGCCCACTATATTTGCTGTTCCCAATGTTTTACTACCTCTGTACAACGTCGACATTATCCATAGTTTTATTTTTGTACTAATTTTACTTATGGTTTTCTAGATAACGACATTCCTTGTTGGTAGTCCTACGTGTTGCGACATTGTTTTCATGGTGTTACGTTGTATGATGCAGGGACGCATCATTGGCCGTAGGGGCGGGATGATGTAGCAGACATTACTTTAAGCCCATTACCTTTAGTTAGTGAATCGCCCCTGGGTGGAGCTTCCCCCGTCTTTAACGGAACTCCCCCTGATCGTTACATAAAGTTTCTCCTTGTATGACGTCACACATGTAAATGAGTCAGCGTGTCTCCGCCCTCAATCTAAACTCCTGTCCAATCATGACACATTCTGTTTGGCTTCCTCCTAAATTAGATGCTAGCTTGGAGCTAAAAAGTAGGGTTCCTCGCTGTTCTCGCTCTCTTCTGATTCGACTCCTTCCTGAAGAACTTCTCCAGACGGTTGGCTCCGTCGGATCGCCCGCCTGCGGGCGGGCGATCGGGCGGCACTGAGAGTTCCTCCGAGGCGGCTTGCACATTTGACTCATCCGTTAAAATGACTAGTGTACTTCGCGTTTGCTGTCTATCTCAGACAGCGTCGGTTCATCTCTTCCAAGCTACTGACCACTTCGGTAAGAGTTGCCGGTTCTATCTCTGACGAGCGCTGTTGTAACTAAATTCACTTTGTTTGGCTAGAACTTGACTAAACTCGCTTTGCTTTGGGAGGGTCCCCTTCGTTAGGGATTCCAGGTTCAAGATTGACAATGTGTATTGTGTTTTGTGCCATGCCTTGATGCTCAATTGTATTCCGTTGTGCCTTTGATGTTGAACAATGTTATACATCGTACGGAGTTCCGAATAAAGAGAATGTAAACTTGGAAAACCACCTTGTTTCGCGCCTTGATGTTACGGTGAGAGTTGAGAAAGTGTTTGCGTCAAATCCTACCCTAGTTTAGACTTGTAGACCGCTCCAGTACAAGAGCGAGGAGAGTGAGACTCCTAAAAGTCCGTTTACCACCAGGACTGAGAACTACAAAAGTCTATTTGCCACACTTTGAAATATTAGTGATAATGTTGTAATAATCTTTCTATCTGATCATGTTTGTACAAGATCATAAGTGGCTCATTTGTCATAATCTGTGCAATATCAAGTGTGAAGCGAGGGTGTACTTTGTACTGTAGTATTTGAATTTTATATACTGTTAAGTCACGATCTTTTAAATGTATGAAACCAATGCGTTTTAGTTGTAGAATTTAGATTTGCCTTAGTAGCCAACTGATATGCAAATTCCCATTGTGGCCTGAGCACATGTATCAGGTAGCCCTCTACTCATCCGTGCCAAATTGATTTGCAAATCAGTAGAAGTATGTTAGCACATGTGTGCTTCCTGTTGTTCTTCATTTTAATGATGTCATCCAATTTTCTTAATGCTATATATCTCAATGCTAGGAGTGTGAAATCTGTTAACCAGAGTAGGAACAAGTTGGTACAGCTCACCAACCTGTTACACCTTAATGCTCCGGATCTTCTCGCAATCACTGAGACTTGGTTGACTTCTGATGTGCATGATTTAGAGGTTATTCCCCCTGAATTTGTTACCCATCGCAAGGATCGTCATGTTACTCACAATAATAAGTCTGGTGGGGGGATTCTACTTGCTGTTAAATCGTCAATATGTAGTAGTCGTAGACTTGACTTGGAGCCTCAGGATGAGATTCTTGTATGTGAAATCCGTCCTCCAGCTATGGGCAAAATTGCTGTTATTCTTTGCTACAGACCTCCCTCTGGTAACTTGTCAGCTTTTACGCACAACCTGGGCTCGACTTTAGAGAGCGTGAACAAAGAGTATAACATGTGCTGTGTCCTCGGGGACTTCAATCTGCCTCGAATCGACTGGGCCAATTGCGTAGTGTTAAACGAGGGTAGGGAAGCTGACTTTTGCAACATGATTAATAACTACTTTTTAAAACAAATCAATCATGTTCCCTCAAACTCCACTCACAACCTGTTAGATCTTGTGTTTACGGACTTCCCTGAGAGGTTCTCTACGATCAGGGAACTTCCCGCTGACTTCGATACCGACCACACTGTTCTCGAGTTCTCTCTCCGCTGTCGTATCCAAACTAGGCAGGAGCTTCCTCGTAAAGTGTACAACTTTACACGAGCCGACTGGCTTGGTCTCAGTGCTCATCTAGAGTCACTGAGGCTATCAGAGTCAGTTACTCACCACCATGACATTGACTCTGCCTGGGAAGCATGGTCTTCAGCCGTTCAGTCGGCTGTTGACATGTTCGTGCCCAGTAGGAAGCTCAAGGTATCAACATCACCTCCTTGGATCGACGGCGAGGTACGCAACTTGCAGAACAAGAAGCGGACAGCGTGGAAAAGGGCCAAGTGTTCCGACTCCCCCTCTCACTGGGAGAAGTTCCGTAAACTAAGAAACAAACTGAAGAACTTGTTATCAGCTAAGTATAACAAATATCTTGTTAGCCTCTCTTCCACTTTACAGGAGTCGCCGAAGAGATTCTGGGCTTTTGTACGAGCAAAGTCAAAATCCAGGTCTCTTCCGACTGACGTTCATCTCAATGGCACGGTCGTTCAGTCTGCACCCGATAAGGCCAATTTGTTCAATGACTACTTTTTCTCTACCTTTTCTGCACCTGACCCTAATGTTATCAAGCCCGACATCGACGTGATAGTTGATGAAAGATTGTGTAATTTGCTAATTGCTGTAGAATCCGTGGAAAATGTGTTAGTTAATCTCAACACTAGTAAGGCTGTGGGTCCGGATAACATCTCTGCACATGTTCTTAAGGGCTGTGCCAAGACTCTTGCTCCTTCCTTGACCTTGCTGTTCAATAGATCACTATCCGCTGGTTGTGTACCGAGTAGATGGAAGGATGCAAACGTACTACCAGTGCATAAGAAGGGTAGCAAGGATGATGTGGCCAATTATAGGCCAGTATCTTTGTTATCCTTGGTAAGCAAGTTGATGGAACGCTGTATGTACAATCAGTTGATTCCAATTTTGAGAGGGTCGCTTCACGAATTCCAACACGGGTTTATTGCCGGCCGTTCTACTACAACTCAACTAGTAGAAACCTACCATCAAGTAGGATCCATACTCGACAAGGGGGGGCAGGTAGATATGGTATTTTTGGACTTCGCGAAAGCGTTCGATTCCGTTTCCCACACTTTGCTAATCCACAAACTGCAGATGTTTGGCTTCGGTGGTAACCTCCTGGCGTGGTTTACCTCCTACCTAACCGATCGCCGTCAGCGTGTGGTAGTGGAAGGTTGCCAGTCCAAATGGCTCCCGGTGACATCTGGTGTTCCACAGGGCTCCATTCTTGGGCCCTTTCTCTTCCTTCTGTTTATCAATGACTTACCTTGTGCAGCAACTCAATCGACTGTAGCACTCTTCGCTGACGACTCTAAATGTTTTAGGGAAGTCAGCAAGCTAAATGACTGTGTTAAGCTGCAAAATGACATCACTGCTATGTACAACTGGAGTCTTAGTTGGAAGATGTCTTTCCATCCTTCCAAGTGTAAACTTATCCGTTTAACTCGCTCTAAGAGTCCTATTGTGTACTCTTATCACATGTCTGGTACTACAATAACATCTGTAGACAGTATGCCTGACCTTGGGGTCATTGTCCAGTCGGACCTTCAGTGGAGCAGTCACATCTTAAAGATGGTAGCCAGGGCCAATTCTATGACTGGTTTCATCAAAAGAACAATCGGGTTCAACTCTAGCACTGATGTACGCAAGGCACTGTATATTACATTGGTTAGAAGCATCTTAGAATACTGCTCACCTTTGTGGTCCCCTCAGTCCCGCAAACTCATGTCCCTTGTAGAAGGGGTGCAACGACGGGCGACTAAATTCATTCTAGGAGCCCACTCGAACACCCTGACCTACAAGGAACGTCTTTCCACCCTTGGTCTGTTGCCTCTTACGCACAGGCGCGAAGTGTGCGACGTCATGGTGTTTATCAAGTCAAAACCTATTGTTCACAAGTATGTATCCTTCCCTTCCAGACCCTCTAGACATCTCAGATCTCACATGCTCACCCCCATTAGAGTAAGGACATCAGCCTTCAGCTCTTCTTACATACCTAGGCTGGTCACCATCTGGAATCAGCTGAGTCCTGTCCTCCGTAATATTGGGGTTCAAGCCACTGAAAAGTCTAACATCTTGACATTCAAGCGATCGCTTGTGAGAGCCACGTTTGTGAGATTTGACACCCAGTTCAATATCGACGTCCCCTGCTCTTGGTCCACATCTTGTGGGTGTGCCTCATGCACTGCTTTAAGGCCACATTAGTATTATAATTAGCTTTTTACTCTGTACATAATGATATTTGATAATTTTGTATATACATGTAATCAATTCTGTGTATAATTGTTACCGAATTGTATATTCATGTCTACTGACTTTTGATGTCTAATGTTTATTGTTTGATTTGGTTTCGTATTGTTTTCTATTATCATTTCAGGTTTGGGAGGACAACTTGTAAAGGTGTTGATACACCTGTTTTGTCCTCCCTTCCACTTGTTTTTGCATGTGGTGAATTCAAATAAAGAAATAAAGAAATAAAGAAATCTAGATAGGTTAGGTTTGACATATTTTTGGAAGCAGAGGAAGACAAAGAGTCCCTCTTTTTCTACAACTTGTTAACAACATTTGTATATTCATGTACAAGAAATCACCATGTAGAAAATACGTTTATTGTTGAGGCAAGAGTCACTGATATTAATTTTGATAATAATAATCAATATTGCAGATTCATTATTTAGGATGGTGCTTGAGGGCATGACTATTTCTTGTTTTTTTCTGAGCTTAAGTGTCAGATACTTGGTTTGCATTAAATTCCGTCAGCCACTTTGTACATCATGCTTAGCATTCTGTTGCTGAGTGACATTCACTGTTGATCTGTTAAAATATTCCCAACGACATGCAAGATGGAGTTTTCACGATGTGTTATGTTAGCACAGCCAACAGACTTACCAATCTCCAGAAATCTAGACAAAATCTCCTAGCCCTGCCAGTCGATTACTACTTGCAGCAGAACCCAAGGCAATCTAGACATAATCACCCAAACTCATACAAACCCATTGTTTTAAGACTAATAAAGACTGTCTCAAATATTCATATTTCCCAAGAACTACTATCGATTGGAATACTCTACCATATTCAACCACCCTTCAAGATAATCCCGTTAAGATTAAGGAGGAGGTGTTGCAACACATGAGGAACGGCTAATAAACAGCAGTACTACGCCCTGGATGGTTTGCCCCAACACAAACTAAGGGTGTTATCCAGTAACCGAACAAGAACAAGAGCACATATTGGAGGAATGATTGCAGCTGCAGCAGCAGAACACAATGGACTACTATTGGAGGAATGTGAATGTATGCAACATTATATTGTAACCACTCAGATGTCCAGCCTTCTGGTGGTGGCTTCAAGTGGAACCAATGTTACACCAGTTTAAGCTTCGTTAATCATCATCAATATCATCATCATCAAGAGCCCAATTAAAGTTCCAGACCTATGTATCAAGTTTGATTTATGTTCTCTTCTACAAGGTTTGTCTTTTAGACTTGATCTTGTTTTATTTGAAGTATACGTTAATCAGTTGAGTTAGTTATGTGTATTCGATGAGAAATGTAAATGTAAATGTATGCGATGGCACCAAATATCAGCTAAGCTGCCTAGATTTGTCATGTGTTACATTGTCTGCAAAAAGATAACGCTGATAAATAAACATGATATTGACCTGATTATTTTAAATATGGGTACGTCACAGTTGTTTCTTGTCCCTGCAACTATGTAGGAGACAGCCGCTGCCCATTGGTCAGTTTATGAAGCAGAAGCACGTAAAAGTGTTGATTTGATTTAAAACAACATTTGAGTAACTTATATAGGTATAAATTTTAAAGTGGCAATCACGCAACGTTTTGCATAATCGATGAAAAATTCCATTACATTAAGGCATCACCAGTGACATATAAGCCAAGTTCGAATGAACATGAATAGATATGTGCAATACAAATGCGATTGTGGTGTTTTGTCAAGTCAAATGATCTCAGGGAATAGGGGCTATTAAAACAGATCAAATTTAAGATATGAAGTTTATTACGACATAATCACAATTGTTTTATCAAAGATCAAAGAACCCCATCAAAGTACAATATTCATTCAAACAGAATAGCACTTGACAAAAGGACGACTGTGTACCAGTAAATACCAAATGTTCAAATATTATTAAAAGCAATACATCAAAGACACAGGACATAAGTCTAGGTTACATATCTATTGGAAAGAACGTATCTTTTCTGTGAAGAAATATAGTACAACACCTATCCTATTATGAAGGCATTGATCAAAAGCTGAGATCTGAACAAATGTCATGAAAAATACTGTACTCTGCACTGAACTCTATGTGTCTTCATCCTGCACATCAATTATTGCAAGCGTAAGAAGCGATGTTTTAGCATCACTTCAGATATGGTAGATACATACGTGCTACCTGGCAATGGTGACCATACGCATAATATTTCTTATCTGGCAGAGTGGCCTTCAAGTCTGTCCAGGCATCAGCAGACCTGTCATAAACATATAAGAGGTGCTCTTCTTCATCGTCATCATTTTCACATATTAACCATATGTGTAGCTGGTTATCCAGTACGAAAAGACTGGGACATTCAGTAATTTCGAGGTTTCCTGGGTTCGACCAGCTTTGCAGCTTCTGCCAGCGGTCTGACTCTGTGTCGTAAACCATAATCCAGCTGAAGTCAAAATTTGTAAAGAAAATCTCTGTTCTCATGGTGACGGCTGTGCAAACATCAAGAATGATGAAAGGTGGGGTCCGCATGATCCACTTGTCTCTGGTCAGGTCGTAGCGATGCACTTCATCACTTGTGAGGAAATAGATGTGTGAACCACATGACAATGTTACGCTATAGTATACAGTTGGGTCGAATCGAAGCTGTGAACACTCCTGCCACTGTTTTGTGTGCTGGTTGTACTTTCTCATCAGCAAGAATGGTCCGTCTTCATAAAACACAATGTAAAACAACGTCCCATCAACTTCAAAAAGCATTTGCTCACGGTGTATCAAACAACCTTCTGGTCTCTTAGATATTGAGGACACACATTCATGCTCCCATGCGTTCTTTGCATGGTTGTATTTAAACAGGGACACCTGGTCCTCATTCTCTAACTCTTTAGCTTCCAGCATGTAAATGTCGTTATCACTGGTGACTGTCATAGCTAAAAAATCAGGCAGGTCTTCAGGCTTGTACGTGCAGCTGATGTTCTTCTCTTCCCGAGGGTTCATGAAGAGGATCTCCTTGGAACTGAAGTGGGATAAAAAATACACTGTAATGTGTATTATAAGACCATATAGTATAAGACCACAAAATGACAAAAGGGTAGCTCACGATTTACAGTCAAATGAATGAATATATACTGACCCATGGCACAGCAGAATCATTTCTGTAGTCATCCCAAGCCTCGGTTTCAGATTGGAGTTCACTTTCTGTACCACATTCTTCATGACCTCAGAACTACCAGGATTCTCCTTGACCAGCGGGTTTTCCAAGATGGCTGCCCTGTCGTCTGAGGTCAGCAGGTTGAAGCGGATATGAGGGAGGATACTGGGTAGGTGATGCAGTCTGTAGGGTACAAGGTAGGGTGGTATCAGCTGCCTTTTTTTATTGTTTTTATCGACAACTCAATCAAACATATTTCACTGCCATTTATTTACATATTTCATTTCATGCTAAAACCACAATATTCACCTGTATTCTAGATTACTGACACCCACCTGTCCTCCCTACTGTGCTGCACCCATCTTACCACAGCCTCCCACACTGTTGCCTCCTCTTTAACATCAAGCTCATCGTAGCTGATGATCTCAGTCAGCTGATTCACACTCAGGCTGCAGAACTCTTCACTAGAGGCAACCTGTGGAGAGTACATTACACATACAATGGTACTGGAGTCTTAATTCTGACATAAAAGAAGCTAAACATTTACCTGGTATATGACTAGGAAAGTTGATTTAAAGTACCAATAAATACCAGCCAACAAAGATGGTTTTAAATTTTCCATGCACAATCAATGATTGGAACCAACTGCCATGCCACATTGTTCAGGTCCAGACAGATACTAGTATATAAGGCCTTCAGGGCTGGGTAAGCCATCTTGCCTTAGCCCGCTTGGCTGCCCTCGCCCCACCCCCTCCCCCTCAGTGATACCCCAGTTGTGTGCTTAGAAAGTAAACAAGAAGAAAGAAGGTATTACTAGTATTTATTTGCAAAATAAAAAATAAAAAGCAAAATGCTCTGTATCTGTATAGCAAGTGTCTCTGGCAGGTACTGTAGCAGCAGCTGTTATATATCAAACTAAACTCGTCACACCTAATTAGAACTTCTTTGCACGCACGATTAAGTGATTTCAGCGCAACTTTCTAAATATCCTACTTGTGCTCCATCTTCCCCAAAATATCACTACAAGTACCTCACTGCAAGATTCATTTTCTATGATGTCATAAATTAAGTAGGTCTCTAACCTAAATTGCAGCGTGTGTATAACATAAAGTTTCAAAATTCAATTCTTCTTAACTTAATTATTCTGTCACCCATTATAAAGACTACTAGTAACCTCAGTAAAGTGTCTGGCGATCCACTGCAGACATTGCTTCTGGACGTTTTCCACGTAGAAGACATCGGCAAACTTGTACAGGTCCACACAGGTGGAGCGCTCCACGTTCATTGCCATGTAGTTGCTGCAGGTGTCTCTCACATAGTCCAGTTGGAGGTGGTCGGCTGCCTGGTACAGGGGCTGCACTGTGTCCATGGACACATGGAGGGTTCCAGAGTAAATGTAACTCAGTATCTCCCCAAACATGCCTGCATCCAAACCCTACAAAACAATATAACATAAAATTGTTCAACGTATGCCATATATTGTATAATTATGACTGTCAATTTTTATTTCATCTACACAATCTCTACTATATAAACATAAACTAGTAGTATTATGTTTCTGATAGCAATTCTATCATAGTTCAAATAGATGCCCATAATGATGAAGTTGACCTTTAACTCTAGATACTAAAGAGGTCAGTAAGTGGGGAGGGGGGCAAAGCAAGGGACATATTGAGAGGAAGTTAAACATGTGTTGGTTTTGATACACCAAGAGTTATAAATTATTGTTTGGCGTGTTCTCTAGGATACATACATTTGAACGGTCATTGTTTCACTCTATTCTAACCACATGTTACGCTAACCCTACCTGTATAACAACCATCTTCTGACGACTTTCCGCCATGTCACTTGTAAACATGGCCCTGAAGTAGGGGCTGGCCGCGGACAGAACAAGCCGATGGCAGGGAAACCGCCGGCCCTCGACTTCAAGGACGACATCCTGCAGTACCCCATCCTTCTGTAAGTCGCCCACAGTTCCAAGAAACCCGTGCAGATAGCTTTCGTCTTGGTAGGAACGAGGATGAACTGCACTGGCGAGGGTTTCTTGGTCTACGGCAGCCATGTTGATGACGAAGAAATGACCCCAGGGTCAAAAGGGGAGGCAGACACAAATTGATTACCCACTTAATGTTGCAGTATGAGTGCCAGCATCATATGATACTGGATGATGCCTAGGTGAAGTAGGCAGCACTGCCTGTAGAGTCACCCTCCTGTCATTCCCTCGAGATGGAAGAATACCTACCATAATATGTAGACAACCGACATTGATAGCATTGAAGCGTCTGGCAGGTTCTGTTTTACGTGCTAGTTTGTTACTCCTGTCTTATGCTCCAAACATCGATTCGATACATCCATCCATCCATCCCTATCTGTATCCCACTGGTCAAGGAAGGCCTCAAGGGATTCAAAATATTTTTTGAAGCTTGAAATAAGCATGTATCATAGATACAGTTTTATAGTGGCCTGTGAATGCATGTGGTTGCCTTCGCCAGATGATTTCCCGGCCAGTTTTGACTGCACAGTAAAAGTGGAAATGTATTTTTTTGCAGTTGGTAGAAAATATTAGCTTTAGTAAGTCTTCACATATTACTAAATTCTTTGTGTCAATTATTGGTTATATTTAACCATTTTATTCAATCTTCAAGGCACTGTTCAAGTAGAACAGCATTGCGTGAATTTTCTGCTAAGGTCTTGCATTAAATTGGTCACATGTTTTGAATACATGTATTTATCTGCCAACAATCGTCATGAGTGTCTGAAAAATAGTTGTACATGTATTTTGGATAATACATCTGAAAAGTATCAACAAAATCCTATGGATACAACATAAGGAACCTATAACGATTCAGTGTGCTATGGAACAGCACTAACATAGCTTAACAATGCAGCTTCACTGAAGACTTATTGTTCTGCACTGATAACCAAAGCGTTGTTTACATGTACAATATCTATCTGTAATATCTCACTCTGGGTTTGGGTGAATTTAAAGCATCAAACAGTCTGGGACACTTGTGTACATGAACATCTGTTTAATTCCTCTTGTCTTATGAATGAATGATGAACTTTATTGCGCGACATTTACAAGGTACAATTGTAAGGCAACAATAATAAGTCAATTAATACAATGAGGTCTATAACTACATACATGTAATATTTGTATAAAGTGTATGATATTTTGCTTGGGCGCCATCTCAATTAGTTTACTGGAACTCCGAAACCACACTCACCAGACAGTTTGTGAGTGGGGTACCTAGGCTTACAATGTTTGGTAATTATTGCTGTTAGTACACATAACATTAATTCAGTCCCTTATAGAAAGATGCCCCTTATGTGTGAAAAAAAGGAAAGTTTCTATAAAACTTCTCATGAAGTTTTGTTCAATAACTATACCATTGTAGGGACAGCCAGCAAAACTGAGATCTATATGAAAAGCCTCTATTCAGTCCTGACTGTTATTCGTTATGTCCTTAATCTGCACATAAACTCTGGACAGCGTAAGAAATGTTGTGCTTTTATGTCCCGTTAAGATATGGCAGGTATATACGTGCAACTGGGCAATGCATATCGTGTGCATGATATCTCTTATTAGGTATAGAGACATTCAAGTCTTTCCAGGCATCAGCAGACCTTTCATATACATATATGTGACATTCATCTTCATCCTCCTCACCAATACAGGTTAACAATGCATGCAGCTGGTTCTCCAGTACAAAAAGACCGGGCGCACCATCTTCATCATGGTTTTCAGGGACAGGGCAGCCTTTCAGTTTCTGCCAGCTGTCTGATTCTGTGTTGTACACCATGGTTTGAGTTAAGTAATAATCTGTGCAGAAAATCTCTGTACCCATGGCAACAGCTGCACAGAATTCAGGATACACCATCGGTGGTGTCCGCCTGTACCACTTGTCCTCGCCTGGGTCGTAGCAATGCATTTCCGTGATTGACATGAAATACAGGTTTAGGCCACAGGACAATATGGCAATGTCGTCTATAGGTTTGCCAAATTGCAGCTGTGAACATTCCTGCCAATGGTTCGTATGTGGGTTGTACTTCCTCATCTGCAGCAATAGTCCGTCATCGGCAGAACAAATGCAATACAAAATCTCATCAACTGCATAAAGGTATTCAAATATCTGTCCCCTAGATGTTGATGACACACCTGCTTGTTCCCACACATTCTTTGCATGGTTGTACTTATACAGAGATAGCTGATCCACACACGATATCAGGACGTAGATATCGTTACCACTGGTGACTGTCATGTCTGTGGCGCCAGGAAATTCTTCAGGCTTGTAAGTGCAGCTAATGTACTTCCCTTTCCGGGGGTTCATGAAGAAGATCTCCTTGGAACTGGTGAGGGAAAAAAAACGGTCAACTAGCAATTCGAAGACTACATTTTCGACGAAACTGCAGGATTTTTTCGAAGGGGAGAAGAAAAATCCTCAGAAAAAAAGCAGATTGTCAAACATGCCCCTTTCACAAGATCAAAGCATTCTGTATATAAAATATTTGTTTAAGAATAAAAAAAAGATACAAAAACTTCCGAGGTAGGACATGAAACTTCATATTCTAGCGTCATAGACGGTTGAACTGCCCACTGAGCTACTCTTTTCAACACTACGTAATGGCGATTTTTTGAAAGGTACATAATGCACATTTGCAGACGTCATCAGCTGTTCTAACTTGTTGTAAGAAAGAAAATGAAAGCAGTCGGTAGGCCAGCAAAAGTAGAATGTTTCCACATTAAAAAATGGATTGGAATGTTGAACAGTGTCTTTGGCCTACTAGTAGGGATGAGGCTGAAAATAAACATGTACTGCTCAATGAAATCTTATCTTGTAGCCTCTTAAGAAACATAATCAATCATAAGTGGGAATAAGATGGATTTTATATTCATTCCAGGACAACGAAAAAATGCAATTACATTGGGCAAGGACTGTTTACATCTCACAAAGCCAAACAAATAAGAAATATATACGAACAGCCCCTTGGTCGGATCCAACAGCAGAGCCATTTCTGTGAACATCCCAAACCTCGGCTTCGGGTCGGGGTTCCCTTTCTGTACCACATTCCTGATGACCTCAGAACTCCCAGGATCCTCCTTGACCAGCGGGTGTTCCAAGATGGCTGCTTTGTCGTCTGAGGTCAGCAGGATGAAGCGGATGTGAGGGAGGAGGATGGGTAGGTGGTGCAGTCTGAAGGGTACAGGGTAGGGATGAGTGAAGGTGATTTCTTAGTAACACAGAAACTTCTTAACCAAAACCACAACATGCAATAATAGAACTTAGATACCCACCTGTCTCTCCTGCTGTGCTGTACCCATCTCACCACAGCCTCCCACACTGTTGTCTCCTCTTTAACATCCAGCTCATCGTGCCTGATGATCTCAGTCAGCTGATTCACACTCAGGCTGCAGAACTCTTCGCTGGAGGAAACCTGTAGGGACACGGAGCACATGTTCATGTAGATGAATCAAGGTATATCAGACATTTGTGTCTTGATACTGTTCTGATATACAAGAAGCTGCATATTTGAACATGTAAGTAAGTATATACAACCAAAAAGTGAGCAAAATCATCTGTATAGCAAGTATAACTGCACTTCGGTGTAACACATCTGCTTTGCTGGTACATGGTGTGGCAGTAGCTGGTTGCATCAAACTACAGAAATGTAACCTTTTTACATACACAATGTAGTTCTTTCAGCATAATTTAAGAAATGTTTTCTTTCCCAATATCTGTGCTGTGTCTACTTTCCCAAAAATATTATAAAACCTCACTGCAATCATCATTTCATATGGTATATCACATAATTTATCTCGTTCTCTGATCTCTATATCAGTATGTGTTTTATAAAGACAATTGCTATTTGCATTTTTTATTATCCCATAATGAAGACTAACCTCAGTAAAGTGTCTAGCAATCCACTGCTGACATTGCTTCTGGACAATCTCCACGGAGAAGACATCAGCAAACTTGTACAGGTCCACACAGGTGGAGCGCTCCACGTTCATAGCCATGTAGCTGCTGCAGGTGTCTCTCACATAGTCCAGTTGGAGGAGGTCGGCTGCCTGGTACAGGGGCTGCACTTTGTCCATGGAGACATGGAGGGTTCCTGAGTAGATGTAACTCAGGATATCTCCAAACATGCATGCATTCAAACCCTGCAATACAATAAAATGTACGAATGTTAAAGTTCAACCTTAACATTGCATGTACTATAGCAGGGGCCTATATCACGAATATATTTGGTTATGAAATGAAGGTCAAATTTTCATCCCATTCTGCTATTTTAGCTACATACTCTGTACTACGTCTTGCACATATAACAATACGTTAACTGTAAAACAAGATTTCCTGGTTAAAATACACGCTCTACATTATAATTTGTGACCCCAAAATTGACCTTTGACCCCTAAATACCAGAGATGTCAGTGAGTGGGGAGGGGGGCATAGCAAGGAACACATCAAAGGAAAGTTTTATATTTTGTTGGGTTTGGTAAAAATGGGTTTCCCCTATTTCACATGTTCTCTATGATACGTAGAATCCTTGAATATCCCCTGTATCACTGTATTTTAACAGAACGTCACGTCAACCCTACCTGTAAAACAACCGTCTTCTGTCGGCTTTCCGCCATGTCACTTGTAAACATGGCCCTGAAGTAGGGGCTGGCCGCCGACAGAACAAGCCGATGGCAGGAAAACCGCCGGCCCTCGACTTCAAGGACGACATCCTGCAGTGCCGCAGCCTTCTGTAAGTCACACACAGTTCCAAGAAAACCGTGTAGATAGCTCTCGTCTTGGTAGGAACGAGGACGAACCGCGCTGACGTGTGTTTCTCGGTCTGCGGTAGCCATGTTGATGATGATGGTAGGACCTCAGGTCAAAGGGACACTTACTGATTACCCACATATTGTAGCAGTAAGTACGGGGGTCGATTTTTGTCGCAAAGCTTACAGGAGAATAGCTCTAGAATGTGTTGACGGATCTGTATTGTATCGATATCGACATATGCCGTAAAACCACCCTCCTGCGTAACACACCAGTCAGGATCGCAAGGACTTTTTGTGTTTACATAGCTTAGGTAATGATGCACATTATAAATACTTATCTTTCATATCAACAGTTGATTTGTGTAATCAATTAAGAAAGATAAAAACCAAAGCTATTTGTATCCATCAGTAGATTTTTATTGTTAAAACTTGGTGCGAAAACATATATAGAAACATTAAAAAAACTGGTGCAATATAACTAAATGTGCATAACATAGCAAGTGGCTTCTTTGGCAAGAGTTAAGAACAAAGAACATATAACAAGTACTCCGTGTGATCCACATTATTCCTCACGTTGTTACAATATTCCACTAGCCAGAGATCTAGTCCCTTCCTGTGGGGGTCTGACCAGTGTGAGGTTTGCTACCTGAGCGATTTAGTTAGGCTAACGTATATGACGTATATAAAGACAAATGCAAAATTTAGCACACTACAAGTAACATTTGGAATCTAATAAAACAACTACAATAATTGTCAAAGTTTTACAATAGATATTACTGTTGTTAGACCTGAAGACACAAGATATCACTTCAGTCAGTCCCAAATTGGCCTTACGTGAAACACGATTTCCATTCCTTAAGTATCCGATAATTATAACAAAGAAGCAAAGGTCATTGTCAAAGATCAAAGTGCTGCATAAAAGTATAAAAATATCATAAGGCCTCTCATGCAGTTAGGGGATTCGGCAAAACCCGAGACCTAAACAACCTTGTCGTTGAACTTAACGGTCCAGGGAACAGTGCTGTCTAGATCATTATAATGCACATCAACGCTGAAAAGTGTGCGCGTAGACCTGAAGACACAAGACATCACTTCGGTCAGTCCCAAATTGGCCCTCACGTGAAACACGATTTCAATTCTGTAAATATCCGATAATTATAAGAAAGAAACAAAGGTCTTTGTCAAAGATCAAACTGCTACATAAATGTATAAAAGTACCATATCATAAGGCCTCTCACATAGTGGAGGCATTCGGTCAAAACCGAGAACAAATTGCCATTGAACTTAACAGTCCAGTGAACAGTCCTCTCTAGATCATTATAATGCACATCAACGCTGAAAAGTGTTCGCCAAAGAAGTAGTGTGTTTTTATGCCTTCTTAAGATATGGTAGGTATATGCGCGCCACAGGGGAACAACAACCATACGCATGATATCTCTCATTAAGCATGGGGGCATATGCGTCTTTCCAGGCATCAGCAGACCTGTCATACGCATATACCACAGGTGCGTTGAATGCACCGGTTATCAATATGTGCAGCTGGTTCTCCAAGACGAAAAGATAGGGAAGATCATCAATATCAAGGTCTTCTGCGTTTGGCAAGCATCGCAGTTTCTGCCAGCGGTCTGACTCTGTGTCGTACACCATGGCATTATCAAAGTCAACACTTGCGGCGAAAATCTCTGTTCCCATGGCGACGGCTGTAGAGAGTTCAGGTATGTCCATCGGCGGGGTCCGCTTGCTCCACTGGTCCAGGCTCGGGTTGTAGCGATGCATGTCTTCGTTTGTGAGGAAATAGATATGCGAACCACAGGACAGTGCAAGAGAAGGGTCGTCACCGACTTCAATTTCTTCGAAGTGCAGTGGTGAACACTCTAGCCACTGTTTCGTTTGCCGGTTGTACTTTTTCATCTGCACCAAAGACCGATCTTCATCGACAGGAACGTAATACAAAGTCCCATCAACTTCAAAAAGCAGTTCCTTGAAGAAACTCCACTTCTGATGCCGCTCCCTAGATATTGAGGGCACACCTGCATCTTCCCACACGTTTTTAGCAGGGTTGTACTTCAACAGGGACAGCTGAGTTTCAACCTCTGATTCTTCTTTTGTCAGGATATAGATCTCGTTATTACTGGTGACTGTCATGTGTCGAGGACGAGGAAGGTCTTCTGGGCTGTAAGTGCAGCTGGTGCACTTCCCTTCCCGAGGGTTCATGAAGAGGAGCTCAATGCCACTAGAGAAGGAAAAACACATCGGAAATTGTAAATAAAACTGGACTTGAAACTTAACCCAATTCAGACCAGGGGGTGGGGTTTGGCTTTTGAGGCCCGCGCATAACACCAGAACGGCTTACACCAGATCAATCAAACTTGGTGAGTATTCCTAAAATTTAGTTGGAAAAAATTTCACAATGTTTGAAAATTTTCCTTTTTTGTTGTTGCCATGGCAACCTTTTTTTGACAAACACTTTTGACGAAAATCGCTAATTTTGGTCCTAACAATGTATTTTACACGTTCATTTGCATATTACTGCTATTTTCTTACGTAGATTAAATTGTACATTACCTAGAATATTTTTCATACTTAATCATGCATAATTATGCTGATGTGATGACGTCACAGGCAAAAATCCAAGATGGCGGACGGTATGACCAAATCAAGAATGACTAGCTTATCATCCCAATAACTTGTAACTACCTGTTATTTTTTCATTAAAAAACGTTTAAATGAACGTTTTTATTCTTTTCGGATTGACTTTTGCAATTATGTATCGCCAAAAATGTATTTCTGAACATTCAAGGAGGTGGATATAAGATGGCGGAGCCCAACTGGTATCTTACATAGAGACTGCACTTGCTGTTGAATTTTTGTAGCATGAATTTTTCTGGGAACACCCCCTTCACACGGGTCCAGCTAATAAGGTCAAATTGATGACGTCGTAATTACGTTATATAACGTCATCGTCACGTCAATTTTTCAAATCATCAGATATTATGTCTACATTATTCTCTAAAAATTTGGTGGCCATAGATGATAATTACCTTTGCCAGAATGGCTAAGGTTATGTTTTGGGCGTGTTTGTGTGTCTGTGTGTGTGTGTGTCTGTGTGTTAACAGCATAACTCGCGAAGCGGATGGATCCTGATGATATTTGGTAGGTGGGTAGGGGTCGGGAAAACGAAGGTCAAGTTCGATAATGGGCCCCCTAGCGGCTAGTTAAGGTACTGCAGCGGAAACTCAATTTTTGATATCTCGTGTTATTTTGCATAATTCACAGCTAATTTGCATAATTAAAGGATATATTTTATAAATTCACTACATTCCATGATTGGACTTTAAAACTTGTCACATATGTAGCTGAGAAAGAAAGAAATGTCAATACATATTTATCATGCAAATGATGTCATTTGCATAATTAATGAGAAAATATGAACGTGTTGACGGATCGTCATGATATTTGGCATGTAGATAGCCTAAGTGAAGACTTATAAAATGTGATACTCATTATGCAAATTAACAGCTAATTTGCATAATTGATTAGTTGTCACATATGTAACTGAGAAAGAGGGAAGAGAGTAAGAGGTGTATTGAAAGACTTTGAAAGAGAATAAGTCAAGAATGGATCAAAGGATCGTCTTTTTTTGGTATGCTGATAGCTTAAGTAATGCTTGATACAATTTGATATCAATTAATTGTAACTTGGGATCTAATTTGCATAATCAATGCCAAAATTTTATAAACCAGCTCCAAGCATATAATTATAAAGAAAATGAAACGAGTAACGCATTTGTCTACAGACACCATTCTACATAACAAACCTGGTTTATTTGGCAAAGGTATGCGTTCGTGGAACTCTAGTTCATTTTAAAGTTATATGAGTCAGCCCCCCTCCCGGTCGAGGGATAACCAAAAAGCCCGGTCTGAATAGGGTTAAATCTTTTTTGTAATGATGAGGCTAAAATCACAGCATGCACTGTTCTATGAAATATCTCAAGAAATGGCCTTGAATATATGTAGTCCTGAATTAGATACATTGTATATTCAATGCTTACAGGACAATTAAACGTGGAATAATATTGTAAAAATAAGTAAAAACCAACTCTCCGGTCCAATTGTACAGCACGGCAACTTCTGTATACATCCCAAGCCTCGGCCTCAGGTTTGGGTTCCCTTTCTCTGTCACCTTTCTGATGACCCCAGAACTCTTACGATTCTTCTTGACCAGGGGGTGTTCCAAGATGGCTGCCGTGTCGTCTGAGGTCAGCAGGTTGAAGCGGATGTGAGGGAGGATGCTGGGTAGGTGGCGCAGTCTGTAGGGTACAGGGTAGGGGTGGGTCCAGCTGACTTCTTAGCAACACAGCAGTTTTAGTCAATCATGTTCGATCATTATACATTTAGTTGTTTATTGCACATTAAACCAAAGTATGCAACTATAGATCACTGACACCCACCTGTCTTTCCTGCTGTGCTGCACCCATCTCACCACAGCCTCCCACACTGTTGTCTCCTCTTTAACATCCAGCTCATCGTGGCTGATGATATTTGATAGCTCATTCACACTTAGGCTGCAGAACTCCTCGCTCGAGGCAACCTGTAGAGGCACGGAATACACAACGTGTGTGAATTAATATTGTTCGAACATACAAGAATAAACATGTGTGTATGGCAACTTGTGTACGCTGTTCAAAAATACAACCAAATACTTTGTATCGGTACCTGTACAGCTAGTACAACCACACATCGGCATAACACACAAGCTTCTCAAGCACGCAGCAAAGCAGCAGTTTGTTACATCACACTCAATGACTTGTCAGACATAATCTTTGCACATCAAAATGCTCTTAAATGTAGTATAACATTTTCCTAAGTGTCCTGTTTAGGGCAGGGTACTGGTACACTGGTGTACCGGTACAAAACCTTTTTTTCTTTTTTGACTGGTCCAGAAAAAACAGACCTGAAAAAATTTGGTTGACCAGATGTTGGCCCTATCGGAAAATGTACAAATCATGACTTCACACGTTTTGGGGCTTACCGGTCAATAAAAATAATAAGAGCAAAGTAGAGTCTTTGGTCATTTCTACGAAGTCTTACAGTCAATATTACAGAGACAGTTAGCCTTGTAAAATTTTAAAACGCCAGTTGGAGTTGAATGCTCCACAAAACAGATTTTTTTTTTGCGAAATGGACCATCATTTTGAGTATCATCCATTCACATGTTCTCACATACTAAATCAGGTCCAGGTTCAGGCCTAGGTCCAAACTTGGACTTGATCCTCTGGACCTGAACCGGACTTGGACCTGTATTTTCTATACCGGTACCCAGCCTTAGTCTTTTTTCAAAGACACTTTGTTATGCTGGGCAATTTTCCATAAATAATACAAATCTTCACTTCCAACTTTAAATCACATAATTTCTGTAGTTCTATGATGCCAATTGCTATTAACCCGGTATGAAGACTAACCTCAGTAAAGTGACTGGCCTTCCACTTCAGACAACTCTTCGTGACAATGTCCACTGAGAAGACATCAGCAAACTTGTACAGGTCCACACAGGTGGAGCTCTCCACGTTCATGGCCATATGGCTGCTACATGTGTCTCTCACATAGTCCAGCTGGAGGAGGTCGGCTGCCTGGTACAGGGGCTGCACTTTGTCCAGGGACACATGGAGGGTTCCCGAGTAGATGTAGCATAGGATTTCTCCAAAAGTGTCTATATCCAAACCCTGAAAAACAATAATGTAATAAAACAATGTGCAAACATTTAATATATCTGGGTACATGTATATATAAAGCAGGAATCAACCGCAAATACACCGCAAAGATGCGGAATAACACCACGTGTCTCCACAACTACTACAGCTTCTACTTCTCAAGTTGACCTTTAACCCCTAGAAGCGGCCAGTAGATGGGTAGGGGGGCAAAGCAATGGGCATCAAAGGACATATTTTAATATTTGGTAGTTTGGTAAACAGTTGGTTTCCTGTATTTTTCACGTTCTCTGACATAAGTACCACATTTTGACGTTCTCTTTCTCACTCTATTATAACCACACGTCACGCTAACGCTACCTGCAAAACGACCGTTTCCTTCCGACTTTCCGCCATGTCACTTGTAAACATGGCCCTGAAGTAGGGGCTGGCCGCGGACAGAACAAGCCGATGACAGGGAAACCGCCTGCCCTCGACTTCAAGGACGACATCCTGAAGTACCCCATCCTTCTGTAAGTCACCCACAGTTACAAGAAAACCGTGTAGATAGCTCTCGTCTTGGTAGGAACGAGGACGATCTGCGCTGACGTGGTCCGCGGCAGCCATGTTGATGATGATTACCGTAAGGTCAAAGGTGAGATATATGCACTGATTATCTATATAATATAGCAGTAAGAGACCGTGTACCTCCGACCTAGCGCGCGGCTGCCAAACTTTACTTGCAAATTTCTTCAGTTAAAATCAAACTTTTACCAATCTAACTTCTGAGATCAGTTTTGCTGGCTAAGAGAAAATTTCTCACCGCTGAAAACACGCGTCCTTGCAGCCGTTCATTTTTTGGCTCGAATCTCTTTTAGGCCCACTCGGAGTAATACACCAATGATGCCTTACTATTATATATCAAGAGGGGCGGATTTTAGTTGCATTGGCAAGTCATCATCAGATATGAATTGAAAATCTTATCTAATTATAACTTTCCACTACATGTTTAGCTAACTGATTACCTGCATTCACACTCTACAGTATACAACTAGCATTTTACCTGTCAGCCTTATAGGGTCTTCAACGAGACACAAATCATAAATGCTTTTTCCAAGAGCTTCTGCAAAGTACAATGAGTCGTATTGTTCAAACTGTAGAGCTGTTTACAAAAGAATTATTCTTGGTTCCATCAGTAAGTGTTTATTGTTTTAAAAAATGACACAAAACGATACATTTTGGAAACATGTCAACTGGCGTAATCTAAATGAAATAATATGATGCTATTTGACTTATTCAGTTACTGTTAACAAAAACAGCATATAGACTGTGTTGAAAAAATTGTCAATGTCCAGGGCTCTATGGAATCCTAACGAGCCTGACCAGTAAGGGGCTTCCAGAAGTGCAGCTTAGTCAGGCCATGACACAATAAGTTACGAAACTGGTCGCATACAGCAGGAAAAATAGGAAGGATCTAATATATGTAACTTCACAACTGGCTTCTTTAGTGAAAATTAATAATAGCATAACTGTTAAGTGATCAACATATAAAATATTACACCCCACAAATAGCGTATCAAATGTACAGGCAGAACACTTCCGTTTAAGTACGTGTGCAATGATTGCGAAGGCTTCACAGAGGGTATATGTCTTAGCATGGGTGCCAATTTATGCTTCGGTCACATTTACAAACCTTGGCTCGGCAGGGATATTTGCGGAAACTGAAATTTATTAAGAAATACACAAAAAGTATGATGATTATTGATTTATTACCTTTTGTGTATTTCGATCTTTTCTACTCTACTTTTCGTTCCCGAAAGCTGTCTTGCCAACCAATGAAATCTAATATGACAGCTGTCCCATTGTCGTTTATTGGTTTTGCATGGTACCTTGTCCTGCTCATAAACACTGGAACGATATGATGTTTTCATGTATTCTTAATATATGGTAGACTAATGCGTGCAACAGGGCAATAGCAGGCACGCGGTATATAACTCTCATTGGGCAGAGTGGCCTTCAAGTCTCTCCAGGAATCAGCAGACCTGTCAAACACATATACCCGATATTTGTCTTCTTCGAAGTCACTGGTATATCTTAAGAATATGTGCAGCTGGTTCTCCATTGCGAAAAGACTAGGATCAACATCCATATAGTCGAGTTCAGGGGGATGCAACTCCCTACCTTGCAGTTTCTGCCAGCAGTCTGACTCTGTGTCGTACACGATGGTATTATCGAAGTAGAGATCTGTACAGAAAATCTCTGTTCCCATGGCAACAGCTGAATGGACTTGATGAATGATCCCTGGTGCGGTCCGCTTGCTCCACCTGTCCTCCGTTGGGTCGTAGCGATATACTTCCGTGCTTGTAAGGAAATAGAGGTGTGGCCCACAGGACAATGCTGCACAGTCACCGTGTTGCGTACTTTCTTCAAGTTGTAGCTGTGCACACTCCTGCCAATGGTTTGTGTGCTGATTGTACTTTCTCAACCGAACTTTTCGTGATGGAGTGTAATAATCACGCATGTAATACAAAATCTGATCAATTTCGAAAAGGTACTTGATGTGGGTTCCCGGTTCCCTGGATGCTGAGGACAAACCTGTAAGCTCCCAAACATTCTTTACATGATTGTACTTAAAGAGGGAAAGCTGTTCCTCTTCGTCTGATTCTTTCTTTGTTTCCAGGATGTAAATGTTGTTATCACTGGTGACTGTGGTGGCTGAGTAACCAGCAAATGGTTCATCTTTGTAACTGCAGCTGATGTACTTCCCTTCCCGAGGGTTCATGAAGAGGATCTCATTGGAACTAAAGGGGAACAAAATAAATCGCAAAATGGAGAGCAAAGTAATACTAATACCCTTTCCTTACGGATAAGACCAAGCTCACAGCATGCACTTCTTATGCGACGAAATTTTGTCTTGTTGTCTTATAGGAAGTTGCTTCAGTATACGATTGTTCACGACGTAGAAATAAGAAACAGTATGTACCGACCTGTGCTCTATCTTGTATAGCAGAGCCATCTCCATGGTAACCCCATGCCTCGGCTTCAGGATGGGATTCCCTTTCTGTAGCACATTCCTGATGACCTTACAAATCCCAGGATCCTCCCCTACAAGGGGGTGTTCCAAGATGGCTGCCGTATCGTCTGAGGTTAGCAGGTCGAAGCGGATGTGAGGCAGGATGCTGGGTAGGTGGTGCAGTCTGTAGGGTACAAAGTAGAGGATGACATTACTTTTTGTCCTCGCTGCAGAGATTTCTGGGATACCAAACCTCAAAATGGCAAATGTTATTAGCTAGAAGAAGCAAGTTTCTGCAGTCATATATGAAGTGAAGTAGAGACAAGGTAGACATTCATAGTCAAAACCGACCTCTCCTTCTTACTATGCTGCACCCATCTCACCACAGCCTCCCACACTGTTATCTCCTCTGTAACACCCAGCTCATCATGGCTGATGATCTCAGTCAGCTGATTCACACTCAGGCTGCAAAACTCCTCGCTAGAGGCAACCTGTGCATGTGGTGCATAGTACATGTACATACATTTTTTCATTGGTATGAAAAAAATATCGCTGAAAAGTTACTTCTATTCTTTTGTATTTAATGAAAACACCTTACTACATTGTAGATAACATTGTCTAAAATAACTGCCAATCTAATATACAATCGATGGAACAATACGTTTCTAAGACTAATTTTGACAGATTCCAACCCCCTTAAGATTTTTTTTATTATTAAACACACCTCAACAAAGTTTCTATGGATCAACTCCAGGCAACGTTTCAAGACATTGTCCACTGAGAAGACATCAGCAAACTTGTACAGCTGCAGGTCCACACAGGTGGAGCGCTCCACGTTCATGGCCATGCAGCTTTTGCAGGTATCTCTCACATAGTCCAGTTGGAGGAGGTCAGCTGCCTGGTACAGGGGCTGCACTGTGTCCATGGACACATGGAGGGTTCCAGAGTAGATGTAACTCAGGATCTCCCCAAAAATGCTTGCATCCAAACCCTGCAAAACAATGTAACGTGACAATGTTTAAACGTTTACCATTTAAGCTATCAATATCAGGGAGAAAATATCACAAATTACTTTGATTATGAAATGCAGATCAAGTGTTCATTATATTCTGCTATTCTATCTGTATACGCTCTACTTCTCGTATTGCACATATTTGTTCCAGATCTGTTTCTAATGACTGTAAGCTAATCTATTTTATTTAAACATACATCCTCATAATGATTTTACCATGTCGACCTTTAGGTCCTAAATAAGCCCATTCGTAGAATTTACTACGCATGTGTGAGCGACGGGAATTCTGGGTGATATGTCAAAGGTGAAGGCCCCAGAACGGAAACATTTCGCCATTTTGCGGTGCCATTGTTATGCAAATCGAGACAATGGTCGAAAAGAGACTTAAGCGCACCTTTGACATTATAATTACCTAGGATTCCTACTGCCCGCACATGCGTACTAGTAGTTAACTATGCGAAAGGGCTTATAGCAAAGAGGTCAGTTAGTGTATAGGGGCAAGCTCCTTGATAGGGGTAACAGCGAGGGACACATCAAAGGAAGTCGGTTTAATGTGCTGGTTTGGGTTAATTAACAATAATAATGAATAGCACCTGTTTTGTAATACATGTTCTCTACGATACGAGGGAAATTTTAAAGTTTCCTGTTTCACTCTAATCTAACCACACGTCACGCCAACCCTACCTGTAAAACAACCGTCTTCTGACGACTTTCCGCCATGCCCCCTGTAAACATGGCCCTGAAGTAGGGGCTGGCCGCGGACAGAACAAGCCGATGGCAGGGAAACCGCCGGCCCTCGACTTCAAGGACGACATCCTGCAGTACCCCAGCCTTCTGTAAGTCACTCACAGTTCCAAGAAACCCGTCCAGATAGCTCTCGTCTTGGAAGGAACGAGGACGAACTGCGCTGACGTGGGGTTCTTGGTTTGCGGCGGCCATCTTGATAATGATGGCATGACCCAAGGGTCAAAAGGTGGCTAGTGATATACTGATTATCCACATAATGTAGCAGTAACAGTTCTCTCTTGAGAGATGCTTATCATCAACTGTACATAAACGATACCTGAACTGCTAAGTTATGTTTTTCGTGAGTTATCTTGAGTGTAGGTTTGATTTTGAAGATATAACCACAAGACAGAGCTTTCACAATTGTCTGGTATATATCCCACTGGTTAGTGAGGGTCTCCAAGGGTTCAAATCTATTTTAGCGTGATACAATTAAGGGTTAATGACCCGCCCCACGTGTATATGGTGTCAGAACGCCTTTGCTATGTCTTGCCAAAGTCCTTTGCTATAACCACCGAATACAACCACCGAGTGAGCGCAGCGAAATGTAGAAGTAGGGTTGAGTCAATAAAAATATTGTCAAGAAGTCACCAGATCGTCTGCGTTCACTAAAATCTTTATAATCTTATAATTTCACCAAATGGCACAGTAGACATCCACTATCGCTGTAACTCACAGGGAAGGAAGATAGCCCATTGAAGAATACCAGAAATATTTACTGGTACATGTATAAGAATCAATAAGAGATGAAAATACATGTATGTGAACTAGAAAAACTACATCTAAAACAAAATTAAAGAACAATGAACATCACTTAGACTTAAGTAAATGGCGTTGTTGCCTTTTCCCTAACAACATAGTAAGTAACCTCTAACAACAAAGTAACTACTGATAAAACATTGTACCTTCTTCGACTGCTGAGTACATATAGTCTTCACAAGTCAGCCTCTGCAATGTGAGAGATGGCCAAGGCCTTGGTGAACGTAATGGAGGCAGACACCCCTGAGCGTTTACTTTAAATTACATTAAATTTGCATATCTTTTCACGGTTGTAGCTTGGATTTTTATGTGTTTCGAATTGGCGGTTGTACAGTAGTCATATAAAGGAGGCATATTTGCAGTATCGCAAATTAGCTGAAAAAAAGTGACAATAAGTGGCATGGCTTTGGGCATTCAGATACGGTAGGCACATGCGAGCCACTGGGACCATCGGATTATATGTAGACCAAGGTCCTTCGGGCAGGACAGACAACTCCTTCCAAACACCTTCATACCTGTCATACAGAAACACCTGCTGGACTCTTATGATCCCATCTGAACTCGAGTTTATAGAATGATCTACAACTGCATGCAGCTTGTTTTGGAGTGCAAAGAGAGTGATGTTTTCGATTTCCTTATTTGTGCTCAGCGGCGACTTCAGCCATCCCGGAAGCCCAAACCACTTGTTTGTCTTGGTGTCGTACACTATTGTCTGTTCGAAGTCTGAATCTGTACAGAAGATCTTTGTTCCCATGGCAACAGCGTTCTGGAAATCAAGAATGTGGTCTGACTTGGGTTTCCTGCACCACTGGTCTGCCCTTGGGTTGTAACTCATTACTTCTGTTTGTGTGAATAGAGCGTGTGTGAAGAGATAAATGCGCCGATTGCAGGACACTGCCACACACCACTCAAACCGCTCGTCAAGCTGAGGTGTGGAACAGTTGTGCCACGTGTTTGTGTACTGGTTGTACTTCTTCAACTCTATCATTGAGAATGTCACAATGAGGTAAAATAGTTGTCCATCGACATCAATAAGGAACTCAAATAGGTCGTCAGTGTCCGGGTCATACCATCGTAGTGAAGACTTTTGTTCCCACTTGTTCCCCGAATGGTTGTATTTGAAGAGGGCATACTTTTTGCGTGAATCATAAGTCTCAAGTCCCAGAATGTAGATGTCGTTATCACTGGTAACTGCTCCTGTAATTGGATGTATGTCGTTATGACATCTGATGTACGTCCCTTTCCCCGGGTCCATCCACAGCATCTCGTCTCCTCTGTGAAGGCCATAATACATGGACATGTAAGTATTAAACACATGTTAAGTTGCATGCAAAGAGTAACAGTGTAGTGGGGGCCATGTGGTTGTTGACTTGGAAACTGGGGCTTTGAGTTCAAACCCTGAAATGTTGCTATGCTATATCCTTAGGAAAAGCACTTAACATTATAATTTCTTCACTCCACTCAGGTGAAAATTTGAATACCTAAACACTTCCACTGACGGAGTCCGGTACGGCACGGAAGTTCTGTGTTTGAGCAAAGACACGCCACAAGCACATTCCCTACTCACGTATTAAAAACAGAAGATGATCTATCCCGGTGTGAGTACATAAGTAAAATTACACCTGTCCGGACATGCAACTTCTTCTATTCAGTACAAATATGGTGTGTTATGCCATCCACATGTAAGGCAATTTTTGGGTATGCACTACAACCAAAAATAGGACAGACAAGATCCAGTATGCCATTTACTTTATTATTTTATATGCAGCCATTTGCAAGACAAAGAAAAATCAATGCATGCATCAACTTTCATCAATGAAAAGGAGCCATATGTGCCATATCTCTCTCGGGGAGGGGTGAGCAAAATTTCACTTGTTACCTAATGCAGCCAATTTACTCCTCTGACGGCTAAACTCCTTCCCCAGCTTATGATACTGTCTTATGCCACGCAAGATCTGCTTGGAGATTACTTGTTACCCATGAGATCAAAGAAAATATACTTTTTGCATACACTTATTGATACGGGAGAATATGCCTGTGTTTATTTTCACACCTTTCAGTGAAAAGCAGAGCCATTTCCACTGTCTCCATTCCAGATCTCCTCTTCATGTTGGAATTCTTCTTGACCACGTTCTTGATTGCCTTAGAACTCCCAGGACCCCCCTTGATCAGAGGGTGTTCCAAGATGGCCGTCTTGTCGTCTGAGGTCAGCAGGTTGAAGCGGATGTGAGGGAGGATACTGGGTACGTGGTGTAGTCTGTAGGGCAAATGGTAGGGCAATTTTTTTTTATTACATAACTGAAAAAAATGGAAGTTGAACCATGGGGCCAATCTGGCAGAATGTAAAGGCTAATACTGTCTGCAACAGAGTCAAGTTTTTGTATACATACAATTAGTGACAGATTAGACAAATGATCACTGACACCCAACTGTCCTCCCGGCTGTGCTGCACCCATCTCACCACAGCCTCCCACACTGTTATCTCCTCTGTAACACCTAGCTCATCATGGCTGATGATCTCAGTCAGCTGATCCACACTCAGGCTGCACAACTCCTCACTGCCGGCAAACTTTGGAGGTAGAGAGCATATGTCATGTACCAAGATGCTGCAGAAATGTGTGCCTTAATACTGTTCTGATGTACAAGAATCTGAGGATGTGCATATACATACAACATTAAGTTTGTAACTTAATCTTGTTTGGACATTAAGATCCTATGATTTACATATGGCATTTAGTATAAACTACCCAAAAAAGGAACCAAATGCTCTGTATCTGTACCTGCATGGCCAACACACCAGCTATGTGGGTACATGACACGGCAGCAATTGGTTACAGCTTATCAATCTTTTACAATTACATCAGTTGGTTATATTACAATTTGGACGTCCTGCACATCAAAAAGGATGCGAAATATTTTGAAGTTCAATTTAAAGACTACAGCAAGGCTTTCAACCTCGTAACCACACATCAGCGATGAACATCTGCTTGGGCCGGGAGGGGAGGGTGGAAGACCAGGACTTACCCCTTAACAGATAGCATACAATTATTCTCCAAGTAGAGGTTGAGTCGCAGAGATATAGCAGTAGTTGGGATTTTTACTGGCTCACTCCTCTTGAGCCGGTAAATATGCAGACTACTGCTATATCTCTGTGACTCAACCTCTGCTTGGAGAATAGCATACAATCCCCCATCTGGGGTCTATGACCTTCACGCCATTGAATCAAGACTTCTCTACCAAACATCCCAGCTACAGAATGAACTGTCATCATGGTCAGATAACAACAGAATAAAAATGAGCCCTGTTACACGTATGGCAATTCATGCCTGTTTTAGCCGTATACCACCTATGCGACTCTATCCCACCATCCATGGACACAAGCTGAATGTTGTAACTGTCGCCAAGTGCCAAGGAGTGCCACAGACCTAGCGTGGGGAACTTATGGATGTAGCAAAGAAAGAAAGACAAAGACTGTATATTCTCTGCCTACTTCGACAATCTAAGTTACTCATGGAAGACCTGATCACTGCAACTGCTTCATCCGTCCTGTCTTGCGCTGCCCCACTCTGGCACCCTGGCATTACATACAAATCACAAGAAGATTAACAGTTTCTCTCCTGCAGACCTCATCATCATGGTTCTCCCATTGTTTGCGATGGATCAGCATCTCTTCCTCCTCGACCCCTATGTGCATCTAGTCCTGCAGTCCTAAGGACATCCAATCTGTGATGGCATGATGTTATGCTATTCCAATATAAACACTAACCTCAAGAAAGTGTCTGGCAATCTCCTGTAGACAAGCTTTCCGGACAATGTCAGCAGAGTAGACATCAGCGAACCTGTACAGGTCCACACAGGTGGAGCGCTCCACGTTCATGTAAATGTAGCTGCCGCATGTGTCTCTCACATAGTCCAGTTGGAGGAGGTCGGCTGTCTGGTACAGGGGCTGCACTTTGTTGATGGACACATGGAGGCATCCCGAGTAGATGTAACTCAGGATCTCGCCAAAAATGTCTGCACCCAAACCCTGCAATACAATATAACATAACAATGTTCAAACATTTACCATATATAACAATCTCATTGTCAGGATAACATTATACATTTTGAGGGTCAACTTTTTATCCCGTTCTTTTATTTTATCTACAAAAAATCTACACTACTTTCATATTTAGTTATATGTTCCTAATAACCGTAAGCACAACACAATTTTTATCATTTGAAAATACATGCTCATGATAACAATATGTGGCTCGCAAAGTTGACTTTTAACCCCTTAATACCAAAGAGGCCAGTAAGTGGGGAGGGGGGCATGGCGAGGGTCATGAAATGGGTAAAGAATGGATTTGGCCTGTAATACATAACACTTCCAAAAGTTACCCGCTTTACTCTATTCTAAATACAGGCCACGCCAATCCTACCTGTAAAACAACCGTCTTCTGTCGACTTTCCGCCATGTCACTTGTAAACATGGCCCTGAAGTAGGGGCTGGCCGCGGACAGAACAAGCCGATGGTAGGGAAACCGCCGGCCCTCGACTTCAATGACGACATCCTGCAGTACCCCATCCTTCTGTAAGTCAGCCACAGTTCCAAGAAACCCGTGCAAATAGCTCTCGTCTTGGTAGGAACGAGGACGAACTGCGCTGACCTGGTATTTGCATGCATCTCTTTAATATTCTCGGGACAACTTAGTACTCATTTACATGCTCGGGACAACTAAAATGATCCCTTTACCCAAACGGGCCAATCCAAGGGCTCTGATTAGGGGGTAAAGACTAGCCGTATAGAAATTCTCGCAAATGAGGCGGGCTTTCATTTGAGGGTACGTTTGTATGGCTGGAACTTTTAAGTCTTGAGATAATTGCATATTTTTTTTCCTCAACTCTCCCATTGAATTACATGGATTGCTGGAGAAATTGGGGTGTCATCCCTATACGGGGTCACTTGCACTTGAATATTTGTCACCCAAGACTTCTACCAGTCTTAAATACGTAACGTTGGTCCAAGTACGTAATAGACCCTGGGGGCCCTGGTAAATACTGTGTTCTGCTAGGGAAGCCACGGGAGTGTAGATCCATGTATACTTTCCTTGCCCAGCATAGTAATATAGTGCAAGTCAGTTAATTGCACGTCGAATAAACACACACTTCGGTCAATTGCATGAAATCCCCAAAGCTCAACCCGACTCCCATTCACTCCATTGTTAGTGACTTCGCTTATCTGCACGACGAAAAGTCACCAATGCCGGATAATTGCACAAATATTGGTCAACCATCGTCGACAAATTGACTGTACTAGTCTAGATGTTGTCTAACACGAAGAAAGCACTAGAATCTAACGGACGTATTCTGTGTATGACTGGATGGCTAAAGTACCATACAATCGTTCGTAAGAGGCAGATTGTATTCTTTTCAAAGTCTTTTGTAACAGACTGATATATGCTGTTCCAGGTTTGGGAGTCCCTTCCTTGCTTCCAGACGACAAAAGCTAGCCTCAGATTCGGCATCGTTCTTCTTTGCAGGTACAGCAGAAGCCGCTTAAATGCACGGACTATTTGCCAGTAAATTTCGTGCAATTATCCGGCTGGTGCAATAATGCGAAGCTATCTAGGTGGGCCGCACCGGTTTGGGATTTGGAGATTCCGTGCAGTTAACAGAAGTGTGCGTTAATCCGTTGTGCAAGTAACTGGCTTCTACTGTATATGGTTTCATATGGATCGGGTTCAGAATGAAGTTTCATGTGAAAAACTTTATTTTTTAAAGTAATTTAGCAATCTTCCATTGCATTGCATCACTAAATAACGATAATAATTTTATTGCACAACAATTTTACAAGCTGCAAAGTCCCATAAGGCTAATCTTCCCAACACGAGGGTGTGAGGTATGGAGTGATAATGGACGTTTACAATCATTGGAGGGATTTAGAAGACCAACATTTTCCAAAGATTATGTTTGTTACGAGCACTTTGTTTTCTTTCCACTTTTTAAAGAAGTTTTTTTTACCTGAACACATGAGAACAGGGATTGTAGGTAGAAAGTTAAGAAAGTTGAAGTTTGAAGGTAAAAAAGAAACTAATGTTTATTATGCGTCACACTTCTAGCAGATATGGAAGATTCCAGCTGTGAATATTCTATTGGCCATTCTGGGGAGGAGATGATCTATCCTGGACATCCTGGGTTGGAGATGGTCCAACCCGAATATCCTGTGAAAGAAATGGACTGTACTAAACACCCTGCGAAGGGGAGTGACAGAACGGAGACCCAGACAGCAGACATTGGCCTGCAGCAGGAAACGTGTGATGTGAATTTTATCCAACCTGACAACACATCAACCTCAGAGTTACAGGAGAGCAAAGGCAATGTGCAAATGCATGTGGTTAAATATATGGGCAAAAAAACCTACACTTATGGGGAGTGTGACTATTCTACTACACAGAAATGCAATTTGGACCGACATCTGATGAAACACACGTCGGGTGAAAAGCCCTACATGTGTGGGGAGTGTGGGTACAGGACAGGTAAAAAATCCCGCTTATCTGTGCACATGGGAACCCATACAGGAGACAGGCCCTATAAATGTGGGCAGTGTGACTTTTCCGCTGCACAGAAAGGCAACTTAGACCAGCATATAGCAGCAAAACATAGTGAGAGTCCCTACATGTGTGGGGAGTGTGGGTACAGGACAGCTTTTTTAAAAGTCATATTTATCCCGACATATGACAACCCACACAGGAGAAAACCCGTACAAGTGTGACCAGTGTGACTACTCTGCTGCTGTGAAATCTGCTTTGTGCAAACATCTAAAGAAACATACAGACGGAGGGCACTACGTGTGTGACGTGTGCGGGTACAGGACACTTTATAGACCAACTTTAGCTCGACACATGAGAACCCACACAGGAGAAAAACCCTACAAGTGTGACTACTGTGACTTTTCGTCCGCACGGAAATGTGATTTGAAAAAAACATGTAGCAAACCACACTGATGACAAACCCTTTATGTGTAAAGAGTGTGGGTACAGAACACACACTAGGTCTTTCTTATCCGTACATATGAGAAAGCATTCGGGGGGAAAACCCTTCAAGTGTGATCAGTGTGACTATTCTGCTGCACAGAAACGCCAGTTGGACAAACATGTAATGAAACACACTGGTGAGATGCCTTTCATGTGTGACGAGTGTGGGTACAGGACAGCTTATAGAATAACCTTATTCCGACACATGAGAACCCATTCGGGGGAGAAACCCTACAAGTGCGACAAGACTATTCTGCAATACAGAAATACGATTTGGACAAACATCTAGGAACACACACTGGTGAGAAACTCGATCTACATGTGTGTATTGTGTGGGTGCAGGACAGCTACGACGTCTAACTTATCCAAACATATGAGAACGCATTCAGGGGAAAAGCCCTTTAAGTGTGACCCATGCAACTATTCTGCTGGACTGAAATGTAGTTTGGACCGACATCTAATGAAACACACTGGTGAGAAACCCTACATGTGTGGGGAGTGTGGGTACAGGGCAGCTGAAAAGTCTGTCTTATCACGACATATGAGGACACATACTGAGGAGAAAAACCCTATAAATGTGACCAGTGTGACTTTTCCGCCGCAGACAAGTCCACATTTAGAAGGCATCGGACAAAACACACTGGTGAGAAACCATACATGTGTGAGAAGTGCGGGTTCAGGACATCTTGATCGTATTCCTTTACTGTGCACATGAAGACTCATCAAAAGTCAAAAAGCCAAAGTCCTTTCCTCGCCTGATGGTGCATAGTGGACCATCTCTGTTACAGTAGCCCCGGGCCACACAACTTTGTGCAATCACTACAGCAGGGGGCTAGTCCGCTCGTAGTGGTGTGTACATACTCTTTCCTGAATGCTAAGTGCTCAGCAGAGAAAGCAGCATGTACCATTTTTAAAGTATTTGGTGTGACTAGCGGTCAGGGATCGAACTCGCGGCCTACCGAATGCAAGGCGAACACTCTACCCATTCGGCCATTGCACCGGCGGACCCATAAATACATGAGGACTCATACAGGAGAAAAAAAACCTGTAAGTTTGACCAACGCGACTATTCCACGGTCTAATTTAGCCCGATATATTAACACCCAAACAGGAGAAAAAAAAACAGCTTTGTAACTACTCTGCTGCAAGAAAATCTCACCTGTCGAAAATTTGACAAGACGTACCAAAGAACCAACATCTACGGGTGGAACAAATATACAGCATACAACGTTTTGCCTTCAAACCTTAACGTGAATGGTAATTGAATGGTAAGAAGATTTTCTTGTAGAAATTGTAGATGTCACGGAGGTATCTAAATGTGTTCGGCACTGATGTTTTATTTGTTTTAGTTTACTTTTTTCGAAAGAATAACTTTTTGCAACATCTCGCAGTATAATATATACGTAGCTTACAATTAGCATATTGCGTATTGTCTACATGTACTTAGTATTCCATGTACTTGTATTCTGCGTTTATTCTGTATTATTAGTTTGAGAACTTGGTGCTGTTTGGTAAAGATGATTCAAAATAAAGGAGTGTAAATTAAATATTGTATTTTGATTCTGAATGCATTATATATTAGTTTAGCAGTGTTGCATATTGTGTTTATTGTTTATATCCAATCGTTGCGTTCTTTTGGTCCAAGGCCTAGGGAATTCTAAAACTCCTGCGTATATCAGCCGATTTTGTTGCTATTGCCTGCTGATTGGGCCTAGAAGTGGAAGCCTCACATCACAACCTAAGAAAATGTGGAAAGCTTAAGGCGATGGTAACATACATCGCACGATTTACTGCGACGGAGATTCCATGCAATTTGTTTGTGTAAACTTGAGCGCAACAAAATTGCTTGGTTTTGCATAAGGTCTTTTGCAGAGTTCACTACTCATGTGCGGGCGACAAGAATCCTGGGTAATATGTCAAAGGTGAAGGCCCATCAGAAGTAAACGTTGCGTAAATGTCCCATTGCCCCACAAATTAATCAGACTCAAGTCTATTGGTGAGTTTTTTTCTATATATATAATGAAGAAAATATTTAAAACAAGTGCTTTAAAAAGGCTGTACCTTGCCGGGTAGTAGGGATTTCGTCAGGAAAAGGTACCTCGGCGCTTCACCAGTGTTCATCAGTTAACATGAGGATCACATCAAAATAATCAGAGACAACCACATGTCGCCCCCCTCCCACCTCAATTCCTGTACGGGAAAGCTTTAGTGACTTCTCCAGCTGCCAATCCAGTCTCAAATCTATTTTTCACACAATACAAACTCTATCAAGGACATTCATAGTCACAAATGTCTTTAAAATGTACTTACCTGGCTACTAGTCCCGAAGTTTGCGGCTATTTTTTTTGTTTCATGTTGTTACAATGTACAAAGAGCGACACCTAGCAACTTCAGTATGAAATGCAGCAAAAATCCCCAAGTGTAGGGAAATTTACCTCATTAACATAATCTATGTCAGATAAATTATTGGCACAATAAACGGGTATTGTAAAACTTTTTGACCCACAATGAGTATGCATTATTCTTTATTACAAAATAAATTCCTTCTGATGCAATTTTTGATATATCTTTATGATAAACATGGGTTAAAGCGTAGATTTATTTACGCTGGACCACATACGTCTAAAATACAGTTTTAATACTGGCCTGCAATGTACCCTTGTCTAACTAAGCCATAAAATTGGGCAAAGAGAAAAGGGCCTTTTGAAGGGCCTTTGGAGGGGCTGGGTTAACATTGAACCATTGATTGAACCATTGAACCATTGAAACATGTAAAGATCGGGCCTTAGCCCGGCAAGGTAAACAAGAAATCTTTTAAGAAAAGCTGTGCATTGCCGTGTATTTTATGACTGAATTGCTGAGAGCGACACCTAGCTTCTTCAGTAGGAAATGCAGCAAAAGGGGTTATTGGAAATTTACCTCATTATCATAATTTATGTCACATGAATTATTGGCACATTAAACAGGTTTTGTAAAACTTTTTGACCCACAATGAATATGCATTATTTTTCATTACAAAATAAGTTCCTTCTGATGCAATTTGTGATATATCTTTATATAAACATGGTGAGTTAAAGCGTAGATTTATTACGCTGGACCACATACAGTAACATGCGTCTAGAAGAGCGTTTTAATACTCGCCTGGAATGTACCATTGTCTAACTAAGCCATGAAACTCGGCAAGGAAAGAAGGGCCTTTGGAAGGGGCTTTGGAAGGGCTGGGTTAAAAGGTCCGTCCAACCATGGAACCATGGAAGAAAGCTGGCATAAGGCATTGCCGCTGGCGCGGCAATGCAAAAACAAGCCTTGGTAGCCTCAAAACTACGAGAATAGAGCGTTATGCAGCAAACTTTAATTTGACCCATTTGTTAAGTAATCAGGTTTGTGACCTCTGACCTTAGCCCCGTCAGTTAGCTAGCATCCGCCATTTTTGTTTTACGTCGTCGTCTTTTGCACTCATCTCCTCCAAACTTACGCGATTTTTACGTAATTACAGAAGCAGCAGAGACCGCTAACCACCATAGACCTACAGGTAAGGCATGTGAATACCGATAAATATGCATAGGTGGTGTTTGTTCAGTGGTAAACTAGAATTATAGAGGTGTGATTGCGATCGGTTGCTTGCCGGGGGGTGGGCGGCGGGCTTGGGTTTGTTTGTTTGTTTGTTGT
The DNA here is from genome assembly GCF_000003815.2 of Branchiostoma floridae. Taxonomy (NCBI): domain Eukaryota; kingdom Metazoa; phylum Chordata; class Leptocardii; order Amphioxiformes; family Branchiostomatidae; genus Branchiostoma; species Branchiostoma floridae. The sequence continues at coordinate 11,699,253 of NC_049995.1, forward strand.
TCATTGAAAGCAATAAGTTATGTAATGATTAGCCCACTCCATTGTAATACCATATCAAAGAATTATGTTAGCCCTTATTGAATGAATGAATAAAGACCTTTATTGCACATTTTTGCCACACCAGGCTATTAACTACAGGTCACAGCAAGACATGTTGAAGAGTTAAGTTAAGTTCACAGATACAAAATGAGGCTATTGCTGGATAAATTCAACTTCTCCTTGCTTTTCTGTTATAGTGGAGGTAAAAGAGCAGATATGTGTTATGGTCGATGGTTTGTCTAGTTGCATTAGGAATGTGGAATTTTTCTACAGAACTTAGGTGTATGAAATAAGGAAATTGGTTTTATATAACCTTATACAGTTAATTTCTCTCTACGGTATACAATCTACACTCTACTACAAAATGACGTTCGTACTCTATTCTATCTAAATTGCAATATTTGCATAGTCTTTGTTCCAGAGGGGTGCAAGTATGTCTTCCTGTTTCAATATGAAGTTTATGGCAGCTTATGTTACTAATATGTTTCTATCCCGTACTTTGTGTAATAGTTGCCATACATTGTACCGTGTGCAATTGTCGTGCAATTAAGTTCTCTCTGTAACGGCTGCCAAATATAAATATCGATTTGTACCTTCAGAGTACGGTTAGAAATCTTCTTCTTCGTCTTCTTCCGGTTACTTGTCAACTTCATTAAATTGAAGGCTCTGGGGTAAGGGTACTCTGTGTGTGGAGGAGGTGGTCGCTTGGTTTTGTAATTTGAATTTCTGCTTGTTTGAGTGAGCGAGAGTCCAGCTCCTCAAGGGCAGGATGCTACTCCCTGTCCGCCACCCTACAGTTGGGTTGTGGTGAGTACCCAAATGGTACAGAAATCACGAACAAAAGTTTTTGATGTTATGATTAAGTATCAATGATAGATCAATTGACGATGACTTTGCTCTTAATGGGTTAGTAGGATCAAGGAGGTTTTATCAAACCTTGATAAGACCTAGCTTTGATAAAATCTCCTTGGTAGTATGTAGTCGTACAAACACCGTAATACGATTTTTTTCCCTGTGGTCATCTGTATACTGTGAATAAAAGCTGTTCACCTCTCACTTGAGCAGCTATGGAGTACACGGTGCACACACCAATTCTTCCGCGACAGGGGTCCAAGATAGTGCGCGAGAAAAATGTGACGAAAGGGTCTCGAGGGACTATGTTTGAGCTCAAATTTCTCATAATCTGCTGCGAAGTGTCATTTAATACTGGCATGGCTAAAAAGCGTAAGAAGTGATGTGTTTTTGGTGCAAACTGGTTTTGGGCCCGAGGATCACTTCCTTGTATTTCTACGCGTTGGAAGTGATTCGCCCGTTGACCCAGATTCACCGTCCATATGCGTTCTGTGAGCCGTGTTGCTATGCCTCGCGCGTCTGGTTATTGTAAAAATCTCAGTGTTACGATTTTCTTTATTTTAAGCCTGATTAATCCAAGGTGTATTCTCTTTCCGACAATATCAGTCATTTTCATGACTAAACTATAGGTGATGGGTTTATTTCCACGCCAAAATCCCCCTTTTTTTGCATACTTTTTTACGTGAAAAAAACTTTTCTCCCCCCAGAATTACGAAAAGTGGAGAGAGTGAAGAAACTGAAACCCGGCTGTTCTTAAAGCTGAAGTAATAACCTTCATTCCCATATACGGCTTTTCTGCTTTAGATTTATTTTCTTGAAGAGACGGCCTCTCGACTTGAGGGTGCGCAGCCTCGATTTGAGACCCCAAATAAACTGGGGTGTGCACCGTTCAATTCAATCCTATATCCAAATAACGTATAATTACATAATTATGACTTTGTCAAGAATCTGCATTGGTAAACCACTGGAAACACAACTGAGGAGCTTAAACAGGTCCAAATTGGACAGAAGAATTTGTTGTGTTAAGTCTGAACCTGGTTTGCAAAAGACGTACATGAATTAATCTTTTTTACTCATATTTCATCATCATTTTAGAGATGGCGGAGTTAACATGTGTGCCACCTGTTGAAGACCTTCACGCAGAACAAACTGCGAACGAGACGCACATCAAAGAGGAGCCTACAGGAGACACTGGATGGGAACAGGATGAACAAGAGAACGTGCTGTGCCAGGAAACGTACAGCGAAGACCACAAAACCCACAACTACCACAATGAAACCAAACTAACTGGGTATGCTCGGAGCGAGACTTACAACAGTTGGAAACAGACAACAGACACGGGACGGCAGCAGGACGAGAAAGAAGTCGTTCAGGACGACGAAACGTGCGGTGTAAAAGCAGAAATTGAGTCCAGTTGTGGATTTGTTAGTATAAGAGAACATCCTGGGAAGGACTTGGAACTTCATGGAAACCTTAGGAAGAAGAGAGACAGAAGGGAGACCCAGACAACAGACATGGGCCTGCAGCAGGAAACATGTGATGTGAACTTTCCCCAACCTGACAACAAACTACCCTCACAGGCACAGGAGACCATAGGCATTACTGGAATACATGTGGGTGAACACCGGTGGTTGGATACCGGTGAGAAACCTTTCATGTGTGGGGAGTGTGGGTACAGCACGGCCCATGGGCCTAGTTTATACCTACATATGCGAACCCACACAGCGGAGAAGCCCTACAAGAGTGACCAGTGCGACTATTCTGCGGCACAGAAATTGAATATGAACCAACACCAAGCAAAACACACTGGTGAGAAACCCGACATGTGTGCGGAATATAGGTATATGACAGTGCACAAGTCCAACTTAACCCAACACATGAGAACCCGTGCAAGGCAAATCCCCTACAAGTGTGACCAGTGCGACTATTCCGTACGACGGGAATCGCATTTAGTCCAACATTTGAAAAAACACACCGGTGAGAAACACTACATGTGTGGAGAGTGTGGGCACAGGACAGCTTACAAGTCCAGCTTATCCCAACATATGAGAACACATACAAGACAAAAAACCTACAAGTGTGACCAGTGTGACTATTCTACAGCAGACAAATCCGCTTTGGCCAGTCATCAAACAAAGCACACTGGTGAGAAACCCTACATGTGTGGGGAGTGTGGATACAGGGCAGCTCGAAAGTTCCATTTAATCCTACATATGAGAACTCATACAGGAGAGAAACCCTACAAGTGTGACCAGTGTGACTATTCTGCTGCCCAAAAGTCAAATTTGGACCAGCATCTGTCAAAACACACCGGTGAAAAACCCTACATGTGTGGTGAGTGTGGGTACAGGACAGCTCATAAATCTGCCTTGTCTCGACATATGAGAACCCATGCAGGAGAAAAATCCTACAAGTGTGCCGCACAGAAATCTTCTTTGGATCAACATCTATCAATACACACAGGTAAGAAATCGTACATGTGACGTGAGCGTATACAGTTTAGCAACGAAATCCGACTTATCAAAAGAAATGAGAACCCTTACAAGTGAATTTTCTTTTTCAAAAATTTGATCAGTGCGTGTCTTTTGCGTGAGGGAAATTTAATTTAGAGAAACAGTTTGTCTCCAATATAAGCTCCTTGGTAACACACTGATAAGTAACTAGTAGTGCAGCCGGGAAGTTGAATAATCCCCTTGTGGGTGGAGAGGAGAGACACTGTAAACTCACCTCTTCCATGTTCTATCTAATTTATGGTTTTCTCAGGGAGGTCAGTTTATATTCGGTATGTCTTATCATTAATTTTTTATTTTTAAATGATAGTGTTATACCTTGCCAGGTAAAATGATTATTACGTTATTTCACTATTCATACCTAATGACTAATCATTAAATAAGTGTTATACCTTGTCAGATAAGATAATTTGTAATATGTTGTTTTACTATTTATACCGCACCCTGTAGAAATAGAAGATTCCAGTCTTGAACGTTTCGGTGGAGAACGGTGTGATGAAGATCCTGGGAAGGAGATGGACAAAACTGGACATCCTGGGAAGGAGACTGACCGCACCGAACACCCTGGGAAGGAGAGTGACAGCAGGCGGCAGGGCGAGGAAAGGGCCGTCCCAAATGACGAGGAAACGTGCGATATTAAAGCAGAAATGGAAGAGTCCAGCTGTGAGCTTTCTATTGATGAACTGTGTGCTGGGCATCTTGGGAAAGGCATGGACCATTCTGGGAAGGAGACGGACTGTGTAGAAATCCCTGGGAAGGAGAGCATGGAGACCCATACAACAGACATGGACCTGCAGCAGGAAACGTCTAATATGAACTTTACCCAACCTGACAACACATCAACCTCACAGGCACAGACGAGCATAGGCAATATGGGAGGTACACTATTTTTTGTACCTTGGTCACCTATCCCAGTCCAGACTATGATTATCCCTGTCCAGGGTATGACTGTTGGGCATCCTGGAAAGGGGAGTGCCAGCAGGGAGACCCAGACAACAGACCTGGACCTGCAACAGGAAACGTGTGATGTGAACTTTCCCCAACCTGACAACACATCAACCTCACACGTACAGGAAAGCAGAGGCAATGTGGTCAAACACACCGGTGAGAAACCCTACATGTGTGAGGTATGTGGTTCCAGGACAGCTCGAAAATGTAACTTAGCCCTACATAAAAGAACCGATACAGAACAAATGTCTTACGAGGTTAAACAGCACGACTATTCTGCGGCTCAAAAAGTGGTCCAGAATGACTATTCTGTGGGCCATTTGGACAGTGCTCTGGTAGCCGATCGCGAACACAGTGTTGACAAAACTTACATGTGCGACAAGTGTGGGTACAGAACAGCTAAAAAGTGCCACTTTTCCAAACATATGACAACTCACACAAGAGAAAAGCCCTACAAGTGTGACCAGTGTGACTTTTCCGATTCACGAAAAGGCGACTTAAACAGACACATCAGGGCAAAACACCCCGATAGAAAACCCTACCAGTGTGGGGAGTGTGGATATAGGGCGGCCAAAAAGTCCAACATATCCCGGCATGAGAGAACACATACTTACAAGTGTGATGAGTGCGACTATTCAGCAGCACTGAAAGACCAGTTGGACCAGCACGTCATGATGAAACACACTGGTGAGAAACCCTACATGTGTGAGAACTGCGACTATAGAACAGCCAACAAGTCTCACCTAGCCCTACATGTGAGAAAACACTTCAAACCCTACAAATGTGACCAGTGCGACTATTGTGCTGCAAGGCAAGACGAGTTAGATCGGCACGTCGTTACAAAACATACAACGGAAAAGCCATACATGTGTGAAGAGTGCGGACATAAGACGGCATTTAGATCTGCTCTTATTCTACATAAAAGAAAACACACTGGTGAAAAACCCTTCATGTGTGAGGACTGCGGGTACAGAACGGCCGACAGGTCCCACTTATCTCGACACATCAGAATCCACACAGGTGAAAAACCCTACAAGTGTGATCAGTGTGACTATTCTGCAGCAAACAAAGACCATTTAGACGAACACGTCGTGAGAAAACACACCAGTGCGAGACCGTACAGGTGTGAGGAGTGCGGGTATGGAACGACAACTAAGACCATACTAGCCCGACACATGAGAACCCACACAGGTGAAAAACCATACGGCTGTGATCTGTGCGACTATTCTGCCGCAGAGAAAGCTTGTTTAGAACGGCACATCATGGTAAAACATACCGGTGAGGAACCGTACATGTGTGGTGAGTGCGGGCACAGGACAGCCGATAGGTCCCATCTAAGAAAACATATGAAAAAACATTTTGATGGGAAACCCTCTCAGACGTGAGATACTGGCATGAGGCACGCCGCAAGCCGGTGGAGGAAATAGACTGGATGTAATGATATTGACCGGTCTTAATTATAAGCAGGATTTGTTCTTTCTGTCAGGGACCAACCATTAGTAAAGAGTGGAGACAGGAATAGTTTCAGTATCTAGGCATAGCCCCCCCCCCATTGTCATTTGTGTTAAAATCAACTGTTTTATATTTTGCAGCGCTTTCGAAATAAAGGAAGTGCCAGCAAAGCATTTGGTTTGATGTTGATTTCTGCCGTCTGATAATACTAATTTGACTTTGACTTTTTTTAAGATCTACAATTAGCTTAACAATATGCAAATACATTGTATACGTAGCTACTCTTCCTGTGGTCCATATCAACAAACTTGACACAGAGAAACATATACAGATATATACAAACCATACAATATACATACAATTCACGAGTGATTAAAAGGTAACTTAAATATTGCTTAAGGTCATCAGTTCAGGTCTTCCTCATATGAGGTGCTATTAACGATGTCCGACCATACATCTCTATCTAGCATGGCGGCTAGCAAGTTGTAGTCCTTTAAACCAACCTTCTCTTCCAAAACTTTCTTAAGTGTCAGGTTCGGTCCCGAGGAGAACTTTGGCGGCCATCTCCTCACGACGTGCTACATGGCCAGCAAGAGCCAGGCTTCTATTCTGAATAGTTCATATACAATGGGAAAAATCTATTGCTTTTACAATTTCAAACCATTCCATGTGTTGGCCATTATGTTGTACTACAAAAAAACTCTTTTTGAGCGTTTTTTCCTTGTCTTAGCAGGTCATGTGAGGATTTCCAATCGTGGCGTAATTTTAACAAAATTTAGATGAACTAAGACAATGTCTCAAATTACAATACAGTACACAGTAAGTCAAACACAGGACATTGATTTAAATACATTGATTCCGCATACAAGAAAGAAGGAATCCGCATGTTGTGTCCTGATCTTCGCTCTTCATTTGACATGCGACTCTGCTAGTATTTATCTAGTCTAGACTTGAACTGGTTAACGCTATCAGCTGTAAATACTGTATCTGGCAAAGAGTTCCAGTTCTGACACTAAAAGTTTGACTTTTCACCGTAGCCCTTGCCAGTGGGACCTGTAGCTTGAGATTGTGCCCTCTAGTTACTGTCTGTTCCACATGAGTAAAGAATGTTCCATTGTTGAATGCCTCATTCAACGTCTTACCTCTTCTTTACTGCTCCAAGGTTCTCCTGACCGTGACCTTGTTATCAAGAGTAAACTACAGCAAGTGACAACTGCTAAACGATTCACTTCCTGCTATGCCACTGCCTAGTCTTACATTCTTAGCTTATTATGATACATACGTTCCAGCTGCAATTGATTTTAAATATATCAACTATTTTGTTCTATTGATATTTGTTACATTTTCGTATTGTGTATGTATGTATGTGGTCACGATATCAGCCTTCGGTCTATGTGCCCATGGTGCACATTGTAGTTTGTTTTTATTAATTAACCCTCAAGCACCCGACCTTTTTTTGCGACTAAAATGACCGAGTGGGGTCCAAATGGACCCCATTTTGATTCGTTAATAAATGCATCTAATTTGCATTGTTTGGGTAATCTTTGCATATACATTGCTTCGTCATAGTGAGAGAAATATTTTGGCATGTTGAAACATGAATATATTTGGCTCATTATCATAATTTATGCAAATAAGTGAAGGAGGACCCCATTTTTAACAACAAATTTTACCTTTATTTCATATATTTCGTCCTTTACATGTCTACAAAAATATTCATATGTTGCTATTATGAAATAGGTATCAAATGTTAGTTATTGAACAAGGAATGTTTGAATATAAGTTAAAAGTAAGGAATATAAATATAGATATATGAGGTGATTATGCTAACACATTTAGGAATGGCTGAGCACATACAGACTGGTACCCATGATCTAAATCCTAGTATATAAACTGATTTGTGTCTACTTCTTCAAAAACAATAGTGTCCTTGTTGTGTATGAAAAATTTTGGCTTGTTTAGGTGTGAATAATTTCAGCTAATTATCATAATTTATGCAAATATGTGGAGGAGGACCACATTTTTTTGCTAACAATTTTGCGTTTTTTCCCACAAATTTCGTCCCTGACATGTCTAAACATACTTATATGTTACCTATTATGAAACAAGTATCAAAAACTAGTTATTGAATAAGGAATCTTAGAATATAAGTTGATTGTAAAGTATACAAGAGCTGATTATGCTATGCTATCACAGTTATAATTAGCTGAGCACATACAGACTGGTACCGATGATCGTAATTCTAATAATATACAAAGTGACTGTAGCTACTTCTTTAGAAACAAAAGTGGCATTACTGTATTTACACTGATAAAAATGGAGGTTAGCATGAAAAAGCAAGTATGCAGATAAAATAAGACATATAAATATAAGAATGTCATTGTACAGAATTCATTGGACATTGTGATGGGTAACCTGACCACGTGAATATCTGCTTCTTCTCTATCAGGCAACACTACAATTGCTTCTACCTGTGCTAAGTGCAAAGTGCAAGAAGACGATGTTTGTAGAACAAAGCTACAAGCAATCACCACATACGTATTGCTTGTAGCTGTGTTCTGCGCAAACTGTTCTTCCGCATCCTGCACAAGCACGTCTGACTTTCCGATCAGAGCTGCGTGGGCATAACTCGCATCTCTTGCGCCCTTCTTGTGCAGCAGCTGCTGCTGGCTCCTCTGCTCGTCGGACAGATCTTACACCAATGCGAGCCATTGATTCTCTAGTTGCAGGCATGAGATATGGGCTCTGTGCCCTTCTTTGGACATGAGGCATTACTAAGTTGTACCCAAGTTCCCTCAAGAAGAGGCGGCGCCTCCGGCTGCATGCAGACAAGTTCCAGTCTGGGAAGTTTCCAAGGAAGACAATCAGAGAAGCAATTCCTGCCACATCCAAGAGATTGAAAAACAGCACCATTGGCCATCTGTTTATCTTGCGCCTGCATGTGTGCATTGTCGCTAGATGATCCAGATTGTCTACACCACTCTTTGTGGCATTGTAGTGCATGATAATCTCTGGCTTTTGTTGCTCGCCTATGATGTTTGCGTCATGGTGCATGCTTGACAGAACAAGGACAGCTTTGCCTTTGGAAGGTACATATGATGTGAGAGTCAGTTGGTCCTGGAAGCCAAACATGGAGCTATTCACTTCTTTGTGGTTTGCAGCCTTCATCACTTCTGGAATATGTGGTTTGTTAGACCTTATTGTCCCAACATATGTAAGTCCATCCTCCAAGAGATCTTCAGCTAGTGGGATAGAAGTGAAGAAGTTGTCTGCTGTGACGTTTCTCCCTGTTCTGCGCCAAAGATATGTCAGCTCTTTTACCACTCTTGCCCCTTGGCCTATCTCTCGCTGTTCCCCTGGTTGTCTCCCTAGGTACACTTCTCCTTTCAAGGGGTAACATGTTGTCGCATCGCAGTTCCACCATATTTTCAGTCCATATTTAGCTGGTTTGGATGGTATGTACTGCCTGAATGCGCATCTTCCCCTGAAAGCTACAAGTTGCTCATCAACACAGAGATCTGTGCCAGGGATGTAGTACTTTGGTAACTGTGCTATGAACATCTCCCAAATGTCCCTAAACGCCGCAAGTTTGTCAGTAGCTCGCCGTTCAGCACGGGTCTCCCTGTCGTCAAAGCGCATGTACTTCAAAATGTTTCTGAATCTTTCCCTGGTCATAGTTGCAGGGAAGACTGGTTTGCCATCAGCTGTAGACCAGAGAGAAGCCTGAGGCTCATGGTTACTCTGGTATAAACCTGCTATGATGCATAATCCAATCACTGCCCTTATCTCTGTTCCATCAACTCGGCACCACTCTTCTTGTCTTTCATTCTCCTGATTGTCATTCCACTCTCTGTGTTTTCGTCTCGCCTCTCTGTTGGTTTGCTGTACAATAAGATCAATCATAGCAGGTGTCACAAAGAGGGAAAATGCTGACTGGATGTCCACGCACCTAGCAGCATTAGTTATACCTGGCGGATTTCTTATTATGTCCTGATTTCGGCGCCTGCCGAGAGGAGGGGGGTTTTGGTCCCATACTGTTCCGTTTTTTCCTTGGTAGGGCCTGTCAACTACTGGATTCTCATTCCCTGCATCCTGATTTACTGCCGGGTTGTTTATTGGTGCTCGGCCTCTCCCTCTTCCACGTCCTCTGGCTCCACGAGCTCGTCCACGTCCTCTAGCTCCAAGACCTCTGGCTCGTCCACGACCTCTTCCGCGAGCCCTTCCCAGACCTCTATCCGCCTCTTGACGGATCTCTTCCCTGGGGTGGTCTTCTTCCTGAACAGATTCTGTGTCAGAATGGTCTGACGCATCTGACAGGTGGTCTTCGACGTCTAAATCGGACTCATCCTCATCAACTGAACTGTTCTCATCGTCACTTTGGGCGTTGAGTATTTGACGCAAGGCCTCTGCAGCCGTATATCTGGCTAGTCTCTCTCTGGTGGCCATGGCGTACCTGTCAAATGTTAAGATGCCATTCTTAGAAGTGACAATATGTGGGGATGTGTAAAATAGACTTGTCTCGGTTCGGTTATTGTAAACATTTGTAAAGCCCAGCACAAATATACCGGAGCTAAGGCAGTGCCCCCCTCCCCACAGTATGCTTCGACACTGCATATATAGGATAAAAAAAATATACTCCAAACTTGAATAAAACATGAAATTTTCAAGTACGTGTTATCAGCACATATCTAGCTTCATTGTACTAATGTTATATTCAAAGGATGGTTTACAAAGGCAGAGAATTATCATGGATTGAAAGAGATAACTTACCTAAGAGGCAAGGCCTGCAGAGGTGGACATGTGGTTGACCTTTGCCCTCAGAGGTCATAAAAAGGTCATGACCTCGGATGACCTCATAACCTGATTCCTAGGGATGAGTTTACTTGGCAAACTGCATGATATTGAAGCAATTATGCTTGCTGGGGGACATATCAAAGACAGCCAAACACTTCTGTATGTTGAAAAATCCACATATTTCTGGGGTCCGTTTGGACCCCAGTCGGACATACCTCAGACTTCCCTTTATAACTTTTACAAAATCATTTCGATCTCCGAAAAAAAATAGGAGAAGTTGGAGAAGAGGTTTATGAACAAAGTCACGGAAGGGATTTTTGTTCCGATGCAAAATTTTCAAATGGCACATCAAAATATAGGCCTGGGGTCCAAACGGACCCCACTCGGGTGTTTGAGGGTTTTTAATGAGAAGCTCAAATCGGCCAGCAGGCCGCTTTTGTCGCAATTTGAATAACGTCAAAGGAGTGAAGAAACTGCGTAACACATCAGGTTTGTACATATTCAGCCGCCATGCCACGTCGAGAGTTCGAGGCAGTTTTGTTTTCCTTCCGCGAGAGAAAGTAGTCCGTTCCATGACTCCGGGCGTCAACACGCGTTACAGAAAAGCTTGCCGCTGGAGTATATAACCACTTACCGTCTTAATTTCAAGTCATTTACAATATTTCAGCTTCATTTGTTACTCCTATAGTTTTTTGAACCGCTGTTTTATCGCTTTCCCGTAATCATTGCGTCTCGAAAACAGGCGATTTTCGTGTTATTTCCCCTGTTGTTTTCACCTTGGTGTAGATTTCAAACCAACAGGAAATTTAGCGTATAAGAAAGAGCAAAAAGTCTACTTTCTTTCGGTATATGATTTACTATAGATTCTCGATGCGACACGCATTTGCCCCCAATCCGCGCGAGTCCATGTCACTAGGAGCGGTCATATATTCCAGAAAAGAACGCACTACAGTATGTGCGTGCCGCGGAACTCGTCATATTCTCCATACAGAGATTTCGGTACAGGGGCTATAGCTAGTGGCGGCCGCGATTTTGCGTCTCCTGCCCCAATATCTCTGCTTGGAGAAAAGATCGTGATCATAGGGCAGCCGTCTGAATTTTAACCCGTTTTCTTATGATTCGTGCCTAGGATACTACTAATTGTTTGACCTGTAAATTATAATTCGAAGACTCAATCAAAGCGAAAGTTCTGCTCTTTAGCCAAGTTGTCAATCCCAGTTTTATCAAGGGTACCGACTTTGATAAACCTGAAACTACATGTACCTCTGTTATACGCACAATTCTGTGACAAAATATCAAGAGATCTGTAGTTTTTTCACTTTGAAATATTTAAATAAAACTTTGAGAGATGCCGAAGTTTGTCCTGCCGTTCCCATGACCTACATCATCACCGGGGTTAATCCTACAGTCTTTGGTTACAGTTCCTTGCTACAGTTTGGTTACATTTTATACTCATATTGGATGTCTTGTCAACAGGTCATGTAAGGTATTGGTTGGACATACATGCATTTAATTACTTTCGCTCACTCACTCACTATCTGAATTATACATAGAAGGATGAAATGATGTAATACTAGTATGTCAGTAATAAGAAACTGAAAGGGTCACATTTTCTTCTGTCCTTTCTTCATCTAAAGTACTGAATTACCCTTGCTATTGTAGAATATGAAGTATGCAAAGGGTCATATGATATGTTTAATGTAAGCCACACTTTATTGAAGAAATATGTCTAATGTGTTACAAATGAATGGCAACATGGAGACAAGACTTGAATAGTAATCAAACAATATCTCTGGAATCTGCTGCCACACACCTGACCATTTTTGGGGGCCATAATGATAATATACATATTATTCCAATAAGGCCATAGCTATTAGATTTTATGGATGACATCATTGCCCCCATTAGTTTTTGCCTGATTTCAGAAAAATGTAAGAATTTGTTTCCTCTTTGCCAGTCATTGGGGATGGTCAGATAGACCAAAATGGGCAAACATACAGTGTTGTACTAAAGCCTTATTATACTATAGAAGTGACACTAGGCAGGTAGACATGACTATAGTTGCAGAAGTGAAACTTGTTGGATAGTTGTAAAAGTAGAACCAATATGGAAGCCATGACTGTAGTTGCCAGCTTGGCAAGTGGCACCAGTGTACCACACTAGTATCACTTTTAGTTCACTTCTTTATACAGGAATGAATGCCATGGTAGTTGTGATACCACGTTTTGTCACTTCAAATCGTGTTACAACATTTATGGTGTCTATTTTGAAAATTTAGCCATCTTGTTTTTTTTCATCCATCTTGTTTGACTATGTCATTATTTTTTCATTTTGCATACCATCCATAAGATTTGCTTGCTGTGGCTAAATGTGAAATGATATTTTGTACAGTATAATATTAATATAAATGATATATAGTAATTCTAATCACCCCAAATGATATGACTAAGTAAACACAGCTGTCACCCTCATTAGATCCACAGCAGAACATCACCTGTATAAAACATAATATTTCACAGTATGAAAATTAAATATAATTCAAGAGTCTTCGTTGACATTGAATAATAGTAGGCTTTTATATCTGAAATACTTTACTTATCATCTGTGATAATATAATGTCAACTATAAAAGCAACATTTTCAACATAATGCAGGATATTTCCTCCCAGTAATAAAAGAAGTATGCAGATAAGGACAAGTAGAGCAAGACACATTTCTTTTAATTGGCACTTTGCCAAGCTTCTTGTATTTCCAGTTTGAAGTTCCCACCATTAACAAGAAAGCAATAGAGCGTTTCTGCATTAACTTGATAGGTAACCATAAACAGAACCCACATTCCATTCTTTCCTAAACTTTCTTACGTGTCTATTAGAAAATCCCTACCATTGACCACAACATAAATATGAAGTTTCTCTATTAAGTATGCAAATGAGGTTAACATTAGCATAATGAACATTCTGTTGTATGCACCTGTCCCAAATATACTGTCACCTCTGATATGACGTAGTAGTCCTTATCAGCATTTAATTTGGAAATTGGGTCCTAATAAGCATAAGACATATTTCATTTCACCTTGACCTAACCTCCCTATATCATGGTTATCAATTGTCTAAAGATATCATTAAGAAAAACATTTACTTCAAAGCCTAAGGTCATATGATAGCTGGATATCAATTATGCAAATAAGTATTTTTGTAGCACAAATGATATATCATGGTAATATGTCATTGGCATGTTCCCCAATGATACTTTTAAGCCAAATTTGCAAAAGTACCATGACCATTCCTACATACAATGTTTCATGTATGATAGTGTAGTGGATATTTCAAATTAGGACCTAATTTACATTTTTTATATCAATTCATGTTTATGTACATGTCAGCTACCTACTATGTGAGTATTTTCTTCCTATGATTAAAAATGCAGAAAAAAACATCTAGAAATTACAGCATGACCTGTAGCTGTTAGACTGTGTGAGTAAGGAATTCCTATAATTTGTCATAAAGAAGATAAGGATTTTCCCACCAAATGTACCTTTTCCTATTTAATTCTGCAAATGTGGTTCCACTCAGACTAATCAGTACTTTGCTGTGCTCATCTCTAATCAACCTACCTAATAAAAGTTACAGACACTGTGCGCTGCAAGAAGCGCATCCTCAGCTGATCTTGGGTAGAGCTCTTTCTAATGAAAAAAAAAACCCAACATGTTAGTATCCATTTGTCATACTGGTATACTATCATTGCCATTCTATGACTACTCATATCACACAGATATTGGACACTCATATTACATGTACCCATTCACTACCCCTTTTAAATATGTTATATCATATCAATACTAATACATTATAGGCTTATGATATGATTCATATGTTAATTGTTATGTTAAGATATGTTAACTTATAGACTCATTTCAGAATTCATATCATATCATATGAAGAGTTATCCTAAGATTATATGTTTATCAATGATCCTGGTACTCACAAGGTAGAGAACCTGGATCAAATGTATTAGCCTGTAATCACAAGATGGGCAGTAGTACACACTCAGTCTAATGCCTATCAACTCCTCAAATTCAAAGCAGATGGCTTCTTAAAATGGGCAAGTCTGGCCTGTCTGGATGAAAATTAGTAGGTTTACCTCCCCCACCACCCAAAGGTGTTGATATTACAGTCTTATCACGTGATTCTACATCTACAAACTTGTGTTCATCAATAAGAACACTATCCCCTTCACTAACTTAAGGTTTTACATGAAATACTGAATCCACTGTCCACATATTAACATTTACAATTTACACCCCTGAATTAATATACTAGATGTGGCTATAGTAAATTACATTGACTTGAAGGGAAAGTGCCCAGAGGCCACTGAAGTTTTCCCATCCTGAAGTATCATGAGATGAACTAAACTGTCTTTGATAGCACTCACATTTCCTCCCCTCCTCCTTAGTACTCTTACTGGTTCCATCATTACACACATCTCCTCCCCCTGACTATTTTACTTGTACCTACCTGTTTAACCTGTTCCACCCAGCCTGAAGGATTAAGAGACCCACCATATAACAATCTTACCTCTAGCTCAGTTGGAACTGAGAACTTCTCCCTTTTAGTTTTACCAGTAACCCAGTCCTACACCTAGTCTACTGAACCCTCTTGATACAGCTGTACTCTCCCTTCCCTTCCCAATAAGCTTGTAGGACATACTTGATACTATACTGTACTGTATATAACAATCAATACCTCCCACAACTTCACTTTTATCTTGTGCTACTATACACTGAGCCTTTTATCCCTAGTCTTCTTCCACTCCCAGAAAGTCATTGGTGGACCACTATACTAACCCCTCTACCTTCCCAACACTAACATCTCTATACTGTCCCTACACTAACCCCTCTACCTTCGCTACACTAACCCCTCTACCTTCCCTACACTAACACCTCTACCTTCCCTGCACTACCCTAGATTATAAAGGCCAGTATCTCAAATTTGTGTATGCCATGGAGAATTATCTACACACCAAAAACTTTCAAATTGATATAGGATGGCACCTGTATGTAAACTCAGAGTCAGAGTAAGTGCACATACATTATTTTCATCATGATTGTATTACTGTGTATACTTGCAATTAGCCTTCGGTCATGAATTTGCAATAAGGTTATTACATTATCATAATAATGTAATACATAAAACAATACGATGTAGATGTGATATGGAGATATGGTGGACATTGCAGTAGATTATGTACTTGTTGTATATTTGATGAGACAGTTTTAAGTACCCCATATCTGAATAGTATTCAGACTGGGTGTAAATATAACTACATCATGAAACTGTTGCAGACCTGTCAACCGTGAACCTACGTTGTTACGCAAGTTTGTTTGTCATCAAACGCTAGCCTAACAACATCGCACACGTGACAGTATTGGCAGGAAATTCTGGTCCGTATCACTGTCAGTCTATGTCAACACATTGAAGGATAGATTTCTTTTCTTAATTCTCGGCTGTTAATAACAAATTTCTCTCAGAGTTCATTATATTATCACTAATAAAGCTCTGAATCAGAAATTGTATCCTGTATATCGACATTTACAGTGTACCATACGGGTTAGAACCTCAGTGGTTGTTGAGTTTACAAGAAATATCGACGATAAGACACATCTGTCACATGTAACACAGTGAAAAACTTCCATAACACCTGCTCTACGAACGCCGATGTTGGCGAAAAATCACGAAAAATGTGACCCAGGTAGACGGCTCGTTCTCATTTAAATGTCGAAATGCTGTCGCCTGACTTTACGCCTTCATATGGAGCAAATTATAGACAACATCACTGGTTCCTTCATTTTTCCACAACCCCAGTAATGTTTTACAAAAGATGCACCACAACATTCGTATAGTTTGATGGGTTAGAAGATTGTTTTAGCCTCAGGTGGGATTTCACCCCCTAAAAAATGGCTGTCGCCTGAGAAGAAACGAAGAATTCAAATAGTAGCCAAAAATGTAACAATTCAGTTCCCAGAATGATTGTTCGGCAGGTGAAACAAGCTACCCAAGCCCTCTACCCGATCACGTCAGATCGCTCCTGTCACTGATCTTGGAGGCTGTGTGAGGTGGTATATGCCTGTCGCCAGATTCTGTAACAAACGTTACCACCACTAGTACGATGGTTGCCACGGCTTTATTATGCACGTCTAAGACTACAAATGGCCGTTTTTGTGACGCTGTACTGTTTTTCTGGCTTTCTAAAGAAACAAGAAAGGGTTGTTGACTGTCATTTGTATCCCACCTTGCTTAACAAAATGTTGTACCAAAATGACTGTAACAAACGTTACCATTGTTCGATGCTGTCTAAGCTTTCTATTTGACCTGGTGTAAAAAAGCTGCCCACTTTTCAAATGTCCCGATGGACATCCACTTATACCTAAATGATGTAGTCAATAAGGTAAGTCCTTTCGAAGAAACAGGGTAAAGTCTACTGTTGTAACAAACGTTACCGGTAACGTTTGTTACATGCCCTGTAATGCATTACCAATGGGACCGAAAATAATAAGTTGCCATTTTTTGGCTATGGTTAAAAGAGGAATTTTCCCAAACAACCAAGTAGGTTTTAGTGAAAATAAAGCCGATTTATTTTTCGACCAAAAAAATGCCATTTTCGACATTTCAATGAGAACGAGTGAGACTTGAAATTACATATCTACCCAGATTTCAAACCAACAGGATTTTCACATGGGATATAGACGAAGGTTAAACACGTATTACACGCCAACAATGGAGGGTGGCCGACATGCGAATGTCCCCAATCTGAAAATCGCCAAAATTTCAACTCTTTACGACGCTGCCATTTTGCTAATTTGACTGTGTTCCGAGTTTGACTATGAAACAAATTAAAATCAATGTAAAACCCCACAAAAATGGATTAAATGGAGAGCAGATAGCAAACACGTCTGATACTCACCGCCATGATGAAAAAGAGACCGGAAATGGTGATGCAATCAGCTGTCATAGTCGGATGATATTTCATCCCGCGGGAAGCGAGAAAACTGCGCCCTTAGTAACGGCGTTACTATGCACGGCGGAGGAATACGTAAGAAAACAAAAACGATTCGATTGACGTTCGATTTAGTACGTGGCTTGGCGGCTGATATTGAAACAACACGGTGTATTCCGTATCACCCGATGGGACCAAGGGTGATACGGAATACAGCTTGTTGGATGTTATTTTAATAACATTGAAATGTCATACCCAGGTCGGAAAACACTGATTTATTGCAAAACTACTCATAAAAAGGATAAAATTCGACACATAGTTTCAACCTGCGCCAAGAATTTTATTCTAACAATTCGAACAAATGTCGTTGAAATGAACTCCGTTGGCTTGTAGTGGAGTACATGGTGTGCGTTAGATGGAAGCCTGTGTAATACAACTAAGGAATCTGTGTGATACGGAAAAATATCACCAGGTCTTAAAGGCATACTGTACTCCAGAGGAGAGTGCTATTTCCTAAAAGACCATTTCTTTAGGTACACAAAACCGACAAAATCTGTAAAAATAAATCACAGATGAGAAAATAAATGGACCCTTTATAATCCAGTATAATCTTCATGCAGACCCATCTGGTGTGATGCATGATGGGAATAATGCCTTAACTATTGGTTCCTATGGGATAATTGCTAAAGTTCCAGGTCAATTTTGGGGTCAAATTAATAGAAGAATTAACTTGATAAGGATGGAAAATGATGAACAACTATTCACCCACATGCTGCAAACATTGTTTTAAAGATTGGACCTCGATTTCCTAAGAGCTGCCAACTTTTATGAAGTCCCTTTTTTTCACGTCTTAAGTATGGGTTTCAATGGGATGATTGACAAAGATCAAAGCCCATTTTTGACCAAAAGCAAGTGGTAAATAAAGTTACTAAGGCTACAAGTTGTCAAACAAGTATCCAAATTCACATTGCAAAAGTAATTTTCAAGCTCAACCAGATATTTCTTAAGAGCTGCCAAGTTGAAGTTTGTCCAATGGTTGTTCAGATTATAATGTGTTACACATGGCTGTAATTTAATTGGAGGGTACTCGGGGGGTTACTGCTTTATAATGCAACTGATTCCTTGTCCGGGGTCAATGTTAACTGGCCGATACAATTACGTTTTGGAATTCAGAAAAATATTACTAGCAGAATTGGAACACTCTCCTCTGGAGTACAGTAAGGCTTTAATCACCCGTATCGAACGTTATCGTGGCCCAGATATGACATAATGAACAGTACAAGCTGCATATTTGCACATATTTGTGTGATCCACTCACACCGGAAAGGACCCCTTATAAATATTAGGGGTGGATACCGGTACAGCAAATTCAGTTACAGATCAGGTCAACAGTGTGCTTATTACAGCTAGATGTCATACACTGGTACATTGTCTGTTCGAATGAATTCGAAGTTTTTTAGATCACATCGCTTACACATGAGCAATTTTAAACAGAGTAGTATTTTGTTTTTCGCCGGTAGCTTTTCTCACCGGTGTGCTTTACAATGGTTGTCCGAAGTAGATTTCAGTGCAGCAGAGTTACACTGGTCACACTTGTAGGTTGTGTCACCTGTCTGATATTTCATATGTTGGGATAACTTACAAATGTGAGTTACACTTCCATATAGGGCTTACAATGTATTACCAGTGTGCTTGGCTAGATGTTTGTTAAAGGTGGGCTTATATGCAGCAGAATACTCAAACTGGTCACACTTGTAGGTTTTCTTCAAATGTGTGAGATTTCATATGTTCGGATAAGTTAAAAATGTGAGTTGCCTTGTACTAACACTCCCCACATATATATAGAGCTCACAATGTATCACCAGTGTGCTTTGCTAGATGACTGTCCAAGTTGGATTTGTGTGCAGCAGAATAGTCACACTGGTAACACTTGTAGGGTTTTTCTCCACTGTGTTTGGCCAGATGATTGTTCAAGGCGGACGACGCTGCTGCAGAATAGTCACACTGGTCACACTTGTAGGGTTTCTCTCCTGTATGAGTTCTCATATGTAGTCGTAAATGGGACTTTTGAGCTGCCCTGTACCCACACTCTCCACACATGTAGGGCTTATCACCAGTGTGTATGGCTAGATGACTGTCCAAGTTGGATTTGTGTGCAGCAGAATAGTCATAATGGTCACACTTGTAGGGTTTCTCTCCTGTATGAGTTCTCATATGTAGTCGTAAATGGGACTTTTGAGCTGCCCTGTACCCACACTCCCCACACATGTAGGGCTTATCACCAGTGTATATGGCTAGATGACTGTCCAAGTTGGATTTGTGTGCAGCAGAATAGTCACACTGGTCACACTTGTAGGGTTTCTCTCCTGTATGAGTTCTCATATGTAGTCGTAAATGGAACTTTTGAGCCGCCCTGTACCCACACTCTCCACACATGTAGGGCTTATCACCAGTATGTTTGGCTAGATGACTGTCCAAATGGCTTTTCGTTGCTGCAGAATAGTCACACTGGTCACATTTGTAGGTTTTTTGCCCTGTGTGTGTGTTCTCATGTGTTGTGATAAGTGAGACTTCCTTGCTGTTCTGTACCCACACTCCCCACACATGTAAGGTTTCCTACCAGTGTGTTTGGCTAGATGATTGTTCAAGGTGGACTTCGAAGCTGCAGAATAGTCACACTGGTTACATTTGTATGGCTTTTCACCGGTATGAGTTCTCATATGTTCGGCTAAAAGACACTTCTTAGCTGTCCTGTGCCCACACTCCCCACACATGTAGGGTTTCTCACCAGTGTGTTTGGGCTTATCACCACTGTGTTTGGCCAGATGCTGGTTCAAGGTGGACGACGCTGCAGCAGAATGTGAACAGTAATAATGTTTGGATTAACTCTAACATGGACTGCACACTGTACAAAGCATTCCTTTCTGCTGACGCTGGTGCCGGTGTCGATTCATTCTGACCAATCAGGGGAGCGATACCCACCTGCCTGGCCTGAATCTACGTGTTACGGCGTCATAAACAACGTGGAACGGGGCCTTCTGATTGGTCCGCGGCGCCTGGCTATATGATAATGTACAATAAAGGTCTTTCATTCATTCATTCATTGTATGAAAAAGGGGTAGGCCTTGAGCAATTTCCGGTCTGTATCTAAGTTAGGTAAATATCATTTATCGGTCGCCCGTCGGGTACACTTGCCTTTTTAAACAAGATCTGTTTCGTCTGACACTAACACATTCGTAATCCAGCCCCTCAAGCTTTGTCCTGATACTTGCTACAAGTAACCGAACACAACAGGCTGTTTACTACACCTCCAGTAGCTATGGTGACAATTGTAGGGCCAGTTCAATATTTCTTTGGAGAAGAAAAAGAGGAAGTAGAAGAAGCGGAGCAAAAACCATTGTGTTTTTCTTTGTTTCCGTGAAGGTAAAGATGCCCCCCTCCCCACCCCAACTTTCGTCACCCTGAAAAGTCTTGCATTTCTGCCTAATGTGATCCACATACCGTAGAAATTACCTCTTTCCCCGATAGTTCATGATAATGCAGTCATGTTGTATGTATATCTCGTTCTTACCTGCTTCCAGTGATGATTATTACCTCCGCACGATCCTCCTGCAAGCGTCTGTCTGGAGCAGCAAGGGGTGAAAGGTGACTGCTACAGTGGGGTGAAAGGTCAATTGATACCTGCTTACCCATAGTTGTGTAGTATGTTCCGCTTACAGTATTGGTGAGGATATTTTTATCTGAATTTGGCTCTTTAGGTGGTAGAATTAGGTCCCCAGACCCATTAAATGATATCCAACAGCCTTTCTGGACTTTTAGATCCATAAAATATTCATGGAGGTTATGTTTTCACCAGCGTTTTTGTGTCTGTCTGTCAAAATACTCAAGAACGGCTGAATGCATGGTTTGATACTATGTATGTAGGTGGTGTGTTCTGAACAAGCCATGGACACGACTTGGGGGCGTTAGATAGCTCTTGTGGTCTCAAAGAAGTTTAGTCCCCCTGACAGCTAGGTTATAAATTGCAAGGGTAATTTGGTAAAAAGAAATTCCGTAGAGAATTACTCAAGAAAAATTCTTTATGATTTTCGGATCGTAGGTAGCTTAGACAAAAATGTACAAAATAAAATATAAATTATGCAAAATATGACGCCATTTGCATAACTAATGATATTGTTCTATTAAGGCAGTCGACGTCAAGACAAGGTGGCACTGGTTAAAGAACCCTAACGTATGATTTTGGAACTGCAAGGGCATATTCATCAAAACATTCCATAAAAGGATAATTGAAGAAAGGAACGGCGGATTTCAATCATTTTAGGCATGCAGGTAGCTTAGGCGAAGATATACACAGTGACATAAAACATAATTGAAGAAAGGAACGACGGATTCCCATCAATTTAGGCATGCAGGTTAGCCTGACTACAATCCGGAAAGTACTTCGCTCCGGCGTTCATTATATAGTAATACCTTATACAGTCGCTTCTAGCTCTGGCATTCATTATACACTATAATATATCGCTACACTATATGGATAATCAGCGAAGATCACTGTCACCTTTGACCTTTCACATCATCATCATCATCGTCAACATGGCTGACGCAGACAACATCAGCGCGGTTCGCCCTCGTTCCTACCAAAACGAAAGCTATCTGCACGGGTTTCTTGGAACTGTGGGTGACTTACAGAAGGATGGGGTACTGCAGGATGTCGTCCTTGAAGTCGAGGGCCGGCGGTTTCCCTGCCATCGGCTTGTTCTGTCCGCGGCCAGCCCCTACTTCAGGGCCATGTTTACAAGTGACATGGCGGAAAGTCGGCAAAAGACAGTTGTTTTACAGGTAGGGTTGGCATGACTAGAATGAAACATCAAATATTAAACTTCCCTTTGATGTGTCCCTCATCATAACCCCCTCCCATTTACGTAGAAAGGTTTAAGTAAAGGTCAATATATTGCTGTTTTTTTTTTGTTTTTAAGTCTTTTTTTCACAACGAGAAACTGTTTACTAGAATTGTGCATGTAGAATTATTCTATATAAATAACGGAATGGGCTGAGAATTTGAACATACTTATCTTTTAAAACTTTTTAACACATGTACATAATATTATAGTTTCGTACTATGGGTTTGAGCATTGTAATGTTCTTCTGTATTCTTCTGCAGTGTTTGGATGCAAGCATTTTCGGGGAGATCCTGAGGTACATCTACTCAGGAACCCTACATGTGTCTATGGACAAAGTGCAGTCCCTTTACCAGGCAGCTGACCTCCTCCAACTGGGCTATGTGAGAGACACCTGCAGCAGCTACATGGCCATGAACGTGGAGCGCTCCCACTATATGGACTTGTACAAGTTTGCTGATGTCTTCTCCGTGAACGTTGTTCGTAAAGCTTGTCTGCAGATGATCCGTAGAAACTTTGTTGAGGTGGGTCGAATGTGTTGATAGTAGCTCACTTCATTCAATTCCCTACCATACAAGGTTGATTCGAATTTGAATGAGTTTGTGTGTTTAAAACGTATTGCATGTTACACTTTGTACCATTTCTGCTCGTTCAAGTATATAATGTTAGACGTTATTTTAGAGGAAGTCATCCACAAATTTTCATTTTGGGACCATAGCTGTCCGCAGCATAATATAGAAGAGTAAAACCCACTTTTCATGCCTTATTACCTCCATGAAATGTCATGGAGGTTATATTTTACCCTGTGTTTGTCTGTGTGTGTGTCTGTGTATGTGTCTGTGTGTAAACAAGATAACTCAAGAACAGTTGGGTGGATTGGTTTCATACTTGGTGTGTTGGTAGTGTGTGATGAAAGCTGGAAATGATTAGATTTTGGGCCCCCTTGCGGCTCCCCTTGGTACTGCAGCAGAACTTCCGGATTTGCTATCTCGGTGTTTTGAACATGCTATGGTCACGATTTTTTAGTATTAGATAGCTCTTGTGCACAGGAAGAAATGACATGAGTTTGGGTCCCCTAGCGTCTAGTTTTGGGATAGCAGGCGCATTTTTGTCAAAAACTTCTGAAGACGATACTAGTAACTCGGAACAACGAATTTTCATGATTTTTGGTATGTAGGCACCTTTAATAGACAATTTTGTACAAGGTAAGATACTAATTATGCAACATAGGAATGCATTTGCATAATTAATGAGAATATTCTATCATAGCAGTTTTTTCTATGTATCTCTTGTCCTGGACATGATATGGTCTTGACATTTGGCTGGTAGATAGGTTGCAGTGTCATGACAAAGTGGGGCAGGTTTCAGCCCCCTAACATTTAATTTTGGAACTACAGGGGCATTTTTGTCAAGACATTCCAAAGAGGATAACTGCAGAAAGAATTGACGAATTGGCATCATTTTAGGCATGCAGGTAGCTTGGGCAAAGATGTTCATAATGATATGTATGATATGCAAATGAGGACTTAATTTGCATAATTAATGAGGGAATTGTATAATTCCATTGTTTGCAATAACTGGACTTCAATAAATGTAACACTTGTTAATTATGATAGGTGGAATATAAGCAGAAACCAAATATGGTAATGAGGAACTAATTTGCATAATTTATGTAAAAATGGTAAAACCGCCCATTGATTAATGATCACCATGCATACATTATGTTAATGTGTTATTCAATTGCATGAAATTCACAAAAGCTCTAAATATTCATGGAGGTATGAGGTCGCCGAACTCTAGTTTGTAACTACTAGTATTAGTCTTAACCAATTAAAGTTGTTCCCCATAGTACCACACATGTACAGTACATGTACTCTTCATCTCCACAGGTTGCCTCCAGCGAGGAGTTCTGCAGCCTGAGTATAAACCAATTGACTGAGATCATCAGCCACGATGAGCTGGATGTTAAAGAGGAGATAACAGTGTGGGTGGCTGTGGTGAGATGGGTGCAGTACAGCAGGGAGGACAGGTGGGTATTATACAATTATGAATATTGATGTCTACATTGTGTTTACATCATGTGCCATGCATGACTGCAAAGGCTTCTATGTTGGTTGATTGAAGTGGCTTCCCTCAGTTTGTCTATGTGATTCAATATCCCTGACTTCTATGCAGTAATATAAACACGTTTATATCACTCCCATGTCAACCCCTACCCTGTTCCCTACAGACTGCACCATCTCCCCAGCATCCTCCCTCACATCCGCTTTAACCTGCTGACCTCAGACAACACGGCAGCCATCTTAGGACACCCTCTGGTCAAAGAGGATCCTGGGAGTTCTGAGGTCATCAGGCATGTTATACAGAAATGGAAGCCCAACCTGAAGCCGAGGCTTGGGATGACAACAGAAATGGTTATGCTGTCCAATACTGAGTCAGTACATACTTCTTCTTCGTATAAATTTCTAGGTCTACAATCCTTGTGCAGGGTTATTCTTCATGTTGAGGTCCTGTTTTACGCATTTTCAGAGTCTTACTCTAGCCTCTAGTAGTGCTCTGTACCAACTCATACTGAATCCCATTTCTCTGTGGCTACAAGATTAGATCGAAATATGATAGTAGTAGTTGTTGTGATTTCGGCCTTATTTCTGAGGAAAAGCTACGAGTTTCCATTCCAGTTTCATGAAAGAATAATTTGTGTTCTATCCTATTCAGTTCGAAAGAGCTCCTTTTCATGAACCCTCTGGAAGGGAGGTACATCAGCTGCAGTTACAAACCAGAGGACTTCCCTTGCATCACAGACGTGACAGTCACCAGAGATAACAACATCTACATCCTGACTCGTAAAGAAACGAGTAACGGTGAGTTGTCCGTGCTGAAGTACAACCATGCGGGGAATGTGTGGGAACATGCTGGTATGTCCTCAGTATCTAAGTCGCTGAGACTGGACAACGATTCTACATGGTACGATGAGCACCTTGTTGAAGTTGATGGGATTTTGTACTATCTTGCTGCCGATGTAGAGGATGACAGTGGATTGGTGTGGATGAGAAAGTACAACTGGCTCACAGACCAGTGGCAGGAGTGTGCACAGCTGCAACTTGACAATACTGAATACGACTACAGTGAAGCATTGGCATGCAGTTCACACCTCTATTTCCTGACAAGCTTGGAACTGCATCGCTACGACCCGAGCCAGGACCGTTGGTGCAAGCGGAGCCCAGCATCAGAGCCCGATCTTGACATCTATTCAGCCGTTACCATGGGAACAGATGTGTTCTGCGCGGATTGTGACTTCAGACAGACCATGATGTACGACACAGAGTCAGACCGTTGGCAGAAGCTGCAAGGCTGGCCGAACAAAGGAAACCGTAAAGTGAATAATTCTCCCTGTCTTTTCGTAATGGACAACCAGCTCCACATATGGTTAAGCTGTCTCAATGACGACGATATTAACGACGAACATCTCGTATATGTGTACGACAGGTCTGCTGATGCCTGGAGAGACTTGAAGGCTACTCTGCCAAATAAGACATATTTTTCGCCTGCCCTTATGTACCCTGTGGCACGTATGTACCTACCATACCTTAAGGGGGCACAAAAACACATCACTTCTTACGCCTGTCAGCGTTAATGTGTGGACTAAGCACACATACAGTACAGAGCAATGCAGTCTTTTTCAAGCTATTCATTCAGTTCTCAGCTTTTGAAGAATGCCTACACAATGGGATAGACATTTTACCTGATTTTATACTTAGGAAAATTTTGTCATAGAAATAATTACTTCTTTCTAATCGATATAGGACACTTTTATAATTAACTGGGTTAATGTTATGGACAGTTAATGTAATTTTCTAGCATTTTTTAGCATTAGATATTTACTGATAGATACACAGAGTAACCCTTTTGTCAAGTGCTATTCTGTTTGAAAGACTATTGTACTTTGTAGTTCTTACTTTTATAATTTGCGTCATATGAATTTTATATCAACCTTTTGTATCTAATTTAGTACCTTTCCATTCCCTTCCATTTGCCATGACAAACTAACAATCCTATTTGTATTGCAAACATTTATTCATGTTTTTTATTCCAATGTGGCTAATTTGTCACTGGTTACGTTTTAATGCAAAGGGTTACAGCATTTTTTATTGATTATATAACTTAACTTTGCACTTTATAATTAAGGTCCATACCCATGTGCGATACCCAGTATTGCAATAAATAAAATCAAATTTTTGTAGTGATTCTGTTTCATAAACTGACCGACGAATAGATGTTATACGTTTCGCATAAAACTGATGGTGCACAAAAGAGCTAAGACTTAACCCATGTTCAACATGATTAGAAGTAAATGTCATGTCTATTCATTTATGTTAACAAAGATAAAAAAACTGGTGAAGCGGTAGTTTCACTCTGATCCACCAAAAGGCCCAACGTCTGCATCAGGATAAACCAATAGCCCATCAGGGACAAAATAGGGCTGACCACAGCTTTATAACACTACAGTCACTTACACGTGCCAACATACAAAAAATCTTACGTAAACAAGGTACAGCCATATGTAAAGTACTAGATTACCATAGATTAACGTGTTAAATAATCGCCTTTGCCTAGACCATTGAGGTATGGAACTTATTACCATCAGTAGGGTAGGGACCCGCGGCCGGTATCGGTACGAAACCGGTCAGGTTATGTAGAGGACGGTAGTTAGATAGCTTTTAACAACGCAGCTGCCACCCTTCCGCGTTCATAGATGAAGCATTTATGGTATTTTTGTGGCTCTTTTGTTAACGAAGGCAGGTATAACATTAGTTTTATTGAATATTATGATTGTATGCAATTAGCTAGCTCAACGACCGTGGAAGGTTAAATATAGTATATTTAATATCATTTCGTTATTTACCACTGACTTGCCGTACACCCAAAATCCTTCCATCTCAATGGATGGTAGTACTGTAACTGATACATTATGTGGGTAATCAGCACAAGCCTACGTGACCTTTGACCTGTAGCATCATCATCATCAACATGGCTGCCGCAGACCAAGAACCCCACGTCAGCGCAGTTCGTCCTCGTTCCTACCAAGACGAGAGCTATCTGCGCGGATTTCTTGGAACTGTGGGTGACTTACAGAAGGATGGAGCACTTCAGGATGTCGTCCTGGAAGTCGAGGGCCGGCAGTTTCCCTGCCATCGGCTTGTTCTGTCCGCGGCCAGCCCCTACTTCAGGGCCATGTTTACAAGTGACATGGCGGAAAGTCGTCAGAAGACGGTTGTTTTACAGGTAGGGTTGGCGTGACTTGTGGTTTAGAATTGGGTGGAACAGGCAATTTCCAATGATGCAAAAGAACACTAAAACAACGGAAATCCATTGTTTACCCAAACCAGAAGCAAGAATTGAATATGTTGGAGTTCAGGGTAGAATCTACAAAAATGTGAAAATAAGCTCAAGTTTGTTCGTTTTCCCAGAAAAAACACTTTGAAATGACCCCCAGCGGAGGTCACCATACTGCAGCCGTCACACGGAACTAGAGGGAACAGGATTCGTGCACGAAATTCTACCCACCCAAACAATCATCGCAACCCAAGTCATACAGCCTCAAAACTTACGTATTCCTCAACTATCCACCACTCGGTGATGTGCACATAAAAATTCTATGGCTTTTCAAGTACTGCGACGTACTACTAGTATTTTGTGCCCGACCTACTTTTGACCACGGGGGTCGCCCATAAATACTGTGTTATGCGACCTTAACCTTATTGTTATGTAGAGGTCAAAGGTCCGTCAAGGAGGGTAAAGGTCAACTTTGCGCGTCACCTTATCATTATATGCATTTTTTAAAAACTTTTGCTATCAGAAACACATTGCTATATGTGCAAATTGCTAAAAATTATGTAGATACAATAGCAGAATTGGGTGATTTTTCACCATTATGTATTAAAAGAAATGGCATGTATTACTATGTAGACGTTTGAACATTTTGACATTGTATTCTTTTGCAGGGTATGGATGCAGGCATGTTTGAGGAGATCCTGAATTACATCTACTCGGGAACCCTTCAAGTATCGATGGACAGAGTGCAGCCCCTGTACCAGGCAGCCGACCTCCTCCAACTGGACTATGTGAGAGACACCTGCAGCAGCTACATGGCCATGAATGTGGAGTGCTCCACCTGTGTGGACCTGTACAAGTTTGCTGATGTCTTTTCTCTGGACATTGTCCAGAAAACTTGTCTGCAGTTGGTCCTTACAAACTTTGTTGAGGTGGGTCTGATATTTTGACAGTTTGTAATTTAATTTTTTTTCTTCCCTTTCATAGTTAGGTGGCTTTGTATCCCTCTTGAAATCCTAGACGGATGAGTGTGCTGAAATGCAATTTACAGTAATAAGTAGAGAGACAACAAGGTGTTATTTTAGAATATGTCATTTAAAAAAATGAATGTCTTAACCCCCACCCCCAGAATGATAAAAAAGGATAATATAACTTACTTTTCAATTTTCGTCATCATCATCAGTTTTAACAAGCCTTTACTAGTGAAAGGTTACTTTTCACCATACCATATATGTACTCTACTCTTCCACAGGTTTCCTCCAGCAAGGAGTTCTGTAGCCTGAGTGTGAATCAGCTCACTGAGATCATCAGCCACGATGGGCTGGATGTTAAAGAGGAGACAACAGTGTGGGAGGCTGTGGTGAGATGGGTGCAGCACAGCAGGGAGGACAGGTGGGTGTCATTATATGTATGAAATATAGGTGCCTTTAAGCCCATAAGCAGTTACTCAAGCAACTGGATATGATTTTGGAAATGGTCAGAAGTTTCAAATAGAATCCACTAGTTTTCGTCAGTGACACTGAAGAGATCTTGTTGAAAAGGTTTTTTATCCTAGCTGTGAATTGGTATGTAATGGAGATCTAGTTGAAGAACAGGTTTATCCTAAATAGGAATTAATCTGCAAAAAGGGAGGAAGACATTTTTTTCAATAGACCTAAACCTACAAAGGTAAGACAAGTTAAGACGAATACTAGTGGATGCTCGTTGAAACGTCTGACCGTTTCCAAAATCATATCCATTTGCTTGAGTAGCTGCTTTTCGGCGTATCTTATTACCTGGATGTCTAACCTTCATCGACATATAGATGCCTTTCATTTGCCTTTGCTAATGGTATGGATGCATTGTTAACCTTCATTGATAACTGAAACTTGATTTTATTGATGGCATTAATGGCATTATCAGTGACATAATTCAACATCCACGAATGTTCTACAGTGTTGTGAAATAATGTCCCCTAAATTCACCCCTACCCTATATCCTCCAGACTGTACTGCCTACCCAGCATCCTTTCTTACATCCGCTTCAACCTACTGAGCTCAGACGACACGACAGCCATCTTTGAACACCCCCTGGTCAGGGAGGATCCTGGAAGTTCTGAGGTCATCAGGAAGGTGGTACAGAAAGGGAACCCCAACCCCAAGCCAAGACATGGAATGACCACAGAAATGGCAGTGCTGTCTAATTCGCCCAGCAAGTTAGTATACTTTTGTGTCTAGCTCTGTAAGATATGAACAATCTTTGAACAATATCATTCCATTTTGTAATCTTGCAATAAATGTACTATTCATTAAGTTTTAACATAAACTTAAGGTACTTAAAGTAATTTGTTAAGGAGTTACAAGACTTTATAGAATAGTGCATATTGTGATTTTAGCCTTATCCCTGTAGAAATATGAGTTTCCTGTCCAGTTTTGTTGACAGTTTCCAATGCATTTTGTCCTCTCCAGGTCCAAGGAGCTTCTCTTCATGAACCCACAGGAAGGGAAGTACATCAGCTTCAGCTACAAAGCAGAAGACCTCCCTAGTTTTACATGCATGACAGTCACCAGTGATAATGATATCTACATCCTTGAAACTACAAAATCAGAGGATAAGAATCAGCTGTCCCTGTTCAAGTACAACCATGCAGAAAACGTCTGGGAACAGGCAGGTGTATCCACTATATCTAACATGAGACCGGACTTTTGCTCGGAAAGCCTTTTTGAAGTTGATGGGGTTTTGTATTTCATGTTTGTTGAAGCTGGAGAAGACCATGCATTGCCACAGATCAGAAAGTACAACCAGCATACAAACCAGTGGCAGGAGTGTTCACGTCTGCAACTTACCAGAACTGTATATGAGCATGCAATGTTGTCCTGTGGCCCAAACCTGTATTTCCTCACAGACATGGAAATGCATAGCTACGACCCGAAGCAGGACCGTTGGCGCAACAAGAGTCCACCAATACTCATACCGGATGTCAGCACAGCCGTTGCCATAGGAACAGAGATTTTCTGCACGGATTTTGAATTCACTCAGACTATGGTGTACGACACATTGTCAGACGGATGGCAGGAACTGCAAGGCTGGCCGAACCCAGAAAACTTTGATGTTAAATGCCTGCCCACTTTTTTCGTACTGAAGAACCAGCTGCACATATTATTAACCTGTACATCTGAGTCCCAGGAAGGGTACATTCATCTGGTGTATGTGTATGACAGGTCTGCTGATGCTTGGAGAGAGTTGAAGGCTAATCTGCCTAATAAGGAGTATTATGCAGGTGGTTCTTTTTCCCCTGTGGCACGTATATACCTGCCATATCTTAAGGGGCATGCATAAAGCACATCACCTCTTAGGCCCAAACTTTTCAGCACTGATGTGTAGTATAAGGATCTGAAGAGCATTGTCTTCGGATGGGTTTAATAATATTTTTGTTTAGATATTGGGTTTTTGTATGCTCTCACAATGTGAGAGACCTTATGGTATATTTTATATTTTTAAGTAGCATTTTTGAGTAGCATTTTTATCACCAGTAATTAGCAGCCATTATATTTATTGTAAAACTTTGACCATCATTCTACTTGTGTTCCATTATTAGATGGTATATGTTTCCTATAACGTGCTTAACTTTTTGTCGATCTCTTTATATTTTAGTCTAACAACTATCATTTATATCGTCTGTAAGCTCTTTATTATACTTGTATTCTGTTATTGGAGTCCAAATATTACCCCTAGTTTGCGTAATGTTGTGTTTGGTGATCTCTCTTTATATGTTTAATAGCCTGACTAAATCACGCATCGTGCAGTCCCCGCATGTTTCAGACCCCCCCCCCCCCCCCGAGGGACAATAAAAACCTTGATAGTGGCATTCACCGTGAGGAAGAATGTTGATCACTATAATATATGTACATGTACTTTGATCTTAACTCCTTCTAAAGAGTCACTTCCATTGTTATGTAAATTTATTTAGGTCACAATAGTTTCTATGTTTCCATATACAATGTATATGTTTTCACATCTGACTATAAATATTTAGCTTACCGCATACAAGAGAGAAGGCGTCAGTCTGTTGTGTCCTGGTCTTCACTCTTCATGTGACGTACCTGTGACTCTCCAAGCATTTATCTAGCCTAGACTTGAACTGATTGACACTATCAGCTGCAACTATTGTATCTGGTAAAGAGTTCCAGTTGGGGACAGTTCTATCTAAAAGTTTGACTTCTCACCCTAGTCCTTGCCAGTGGGACCTTTAGCTTAAGACTGTGCCTTCTAGTTCCACAGGAGTGAAGAAACTGTGGACCAGGATCCTGTCAATGATTTTGAACACCTGGATTTTGTCCCCTCTCTACCGCCTATTTCCCAAGGTTGGAATCTTGAGTCTCTGAAGTCTGGAACTGTAAGATAGTTCTCTTAGAGTAGTAATTATTCTTGTGCCCCTTCTCTGTACCTTTTCCAAGTCTTGCTTGCCCACCTTGTAGTGTGGCCCCCAGATGACATTGCCGTATTCCAAGTGTGGTCTAATCATTGTCTTGAAGAGGATTGGCATTGTTTGTTCGTCCAGGTTAGCAAAATACCTCTTGATCAGCCCCAACATCTGCTTTCCCTTATTCTTCGCTGTTGCTGTATGTGTATAGAATTTGAGGTGATGATCAAATATCACTCCCACGTCCTCCTCTGTCTCATGTAATTCCTGGTCCCCTGTGGTATAACTCAGCCTGTTGTTGTTGTTTCTAAGGTGCAACGCTTTACACTTGCCCACATTGAAGGGTAACTGCCAGGATGTAGACCAGTCCCTCAGAGCTTCTAAGTCCTTTTATAAGGTTTTCCGACCCTTGTTCTTTACACCATGGTAGAGTTTACTGTCATCTGCAAATATTCTGACTGCTATGCAGATAGATACGAAGTGTCGTGCCGTGTGCTATTCTGTCTCAAAGACCATTGTAAAGGTAATCATGTAAATGTCATGTTAACAAAGAAATGTCCAAACGGGTACAAGGTTAGTCCCAATGTAAACCACCAGCAGGCCCACCATCTGATTACTATATAACTTAACACAAATTCAGATCAGGCCAAGACGTGCACATGTCGAAAATCGTGAAAACTCTTTATAATCAGGCACATATTTTCACTGCAAAATCAACAATCAAGTAAACTGTACGGATAATATAACATTCCTGCCAGCGGAAAAGATATCGATATCGGTTATTTATATTTTCATTGTAGTAACCATTCCTTTCGAGGGATTAAGACAGAACACATACTGCTACATTATGTGGGTCATAAGTGTATGACTTCCTACCCTTTGACACCAGGGTCATACCATCATCATTAACATGGCTGCCGCAGACCAAGAAAGCCACGTCAGCGCAGTTCGTCCTCGTTCCTACCAAGACGAGAGCTATCTGCAAGGGTTTCTTGGAACTGTGGGCGACTTACAGAAGGCTGGGGAACTGCAGGATGTCGTCCTTGAAGTCGAGGGCCGGCGGTTTCCCTGCCATCGGCTTGTTCTGTCCGCGGCCAGTCCCTACTTCAGGGCCATGTTTACAAGTGACATGGCGGAAAGCCGGCAGAATACGGTTGTTTTACAGGTAAGGTCGTGCCGGTCGGCATGACGTGTGGTTAGAATAGAGCGATCTAGGGGGTATTCAAGGATTCTACGTGTCATAGAGAACATGTAGAAAAGCGAAACCCTTTGTTACCTAAACCAACAAACACTGTAAATGCAGAAATGTTCGCGGTCGATTAATGTTCGCGGTTTTCGCGGTGACCACTTCGCGGTGACCACTTCACCGCGAACTTAAAACCAACGCGAATATTTTTCTATAGTGGTATTAGCATCTTATGACAAGAACAGTCAGCTACAGGAGAGTACTCCTCTCTCAACTGAAGATGGTATCCAGGTATCCAGGTGTGAATGAATGAATGGTTGGTTTATCAAAACGTGAAACTTTGCAGCCAAAAGCTGAATTACGTATACGGCACAATACAAGTATGGCAAAACAACATCTTACAACTTAATCATAAATTTTACAACATCGATATGAAAGTATACACTTTATGTAGTTAAAGGTTGAACATTATTACGTTACTAGTATATTGTTTTGTAGGGTTTGGATGAAGGCGTGTTTGGAGATATCCTGAGTTACATCTACTCGGGAACCCTCCATGTGTCCCTGGACAAAGTGCAGCCCCTGTACCAAGCAGCTGACCTCCTCCAACTGGACTATTTGAGAGACACCTGCAGCAGCTACATGGCCATGAACGTGGAGCGCTCCCACTATATGGACTTGTACAAGTTTGCTGATGTCTTCTCTGTGAACGTTGTCCGTAAAGCTTGTCTGCAGTTGATCCGTAGAAACTTTGTTGAGGTGGGTCTAATGTGTTGGTAGTAGCTCACTCAATTCAATTCCCTGCCATACAAGGTTTGAATGAGTTTTAAACGTATTACAAATCTTTTGCATATTACACTTTTTATATTTCTGCTCGTTCAAGCATATTGTCAGACGTTATTTTAGAGGGAATCATCCACATTTTTTATTTTGTGAACATGTTGTCCACAGCATAATATAGAAGAGTAAAGCATGATATAGAAGAGTAAAGCCCATGCCTTATTTGTAACTATTAGTATTAACCAATTTAAAGTTGTTCCCCATAGTACCACACATGTACATGTACCCTTGATTTCCAAAGGTTGCCTCCAGCGAGGAGTTCTACAGCCTGAGTATAAACCAGCTGACTGAGGTCATCAGCCATGATGAGCTGGATGTTAAAGAGGAGATAACAGTGTGGGAGGCTGTGGTGAGATGGGTGCAGTACAACAGGGAGGACAGGTGGACATCCTTCAATTATGAATATTGATGTATACCTTGTGTTTACATCATTAACCCTATGTATGACTGCGACGTCTTACTTCTTTATTGACTGATTAAAGTGGCTTCTCTCAGTTTGTGTATGTGATTCAATATGCCTGACTTCTATGTAGTAATGTAAAGAACGGTTAAATTGCCCCCATGCCCCCTACCCTTTACCCTACAGACTGCACCATCTACCCAGCATCTTCCCTCACATCCGCTTCAACCTGCTGACCTCAGAGAACATAGCAGCCATCTTGGAACACCCTCTGGTTAAAGAGGTTCCGGGGAGTTCTGAGGTTATCAGGAATGTAATACAGAAATGGAAGCCCTACCTGAAACCGAGGCTTGGGATGACAACAGAAATGGTTATGCTGTCCAATACTGAGTCAGTACATACTTCTTCTTCGTATAAATTTCTAGGTCTACAATCCTTGTGCAGGGTTATTCTTCATGTTGAGGTCCTGTTTTACGCATTTTCAGAGTCTTACTCTAGCCTCTAGTAGTGCTCTGTATCAACTCATACTGAATCCCATTTCTCTGTGGCTACAAGATTAGATCGAAATATGATAGTAGTAGTTGTTGTGATTTCGGCCTTATTTCTGAGGAAAAGCTACGAGTTTCCATTCCAGTTTCATGAAAGAATAATTTGTGTTCTATCCTATTCAGTTCGAAAGAGCTCCTTTTCATGAACCCTCTGGAAGGAAGGTACATCAGCTGCAGTTACAAACCAGAGGACTTCCCTTGCATCACAGACGTGACAGTCACCAGAGATAACAACATCTACATCCTGACTCGTAAGGGAAAGAGTAACGACGAGTTGTCCGTACTGAAGTACAACTATGCGGGGAATGTGTGGGAACATGCTGGTATGTCCTCAGTATCTAAATCGCTGAGACTGGACAACGATTCCACATGGTATGATGAGCACCTTGTTGAAGTTGATGGGAGTTTGTACTATCTTGCTGCCGATGTAGAGGATGACAGTGGATTGGTGTGGATGAGAAAGTACAACTGGCACACAGACCAGTGGCAGGAGTGTGCACAGCTTCAACTTGACAATACGGAATACGACTACAGTGAAGCATTGGCCTGCAGTTCACACCTCTATTTCCTGACGAGCTTAGAGATGCATTGCTATGACCCAAGCCAGGACTGTTGGTGCAAGCGGAGCCCAGCATCAGACCCCGATCTTGACATTTATTCAGCCGTTACCATGGGAACAGAGCTGTTCTGCGCCGATTTTGACTTCAAACAGATCATGGTGTATGACACAGAGTCAGACCGCTGGCAGAAGCTGCAAGGCTGGCCGAACAAAGGAAATCGTAAAATGAAAATGTGTATTTCTCCCTGTCTTTTCGTAATGGACAACCGACTCCACATATGGTTAAGCTGTGTCAATGACGAGGATGATAAGGAAGAACTTCTCGTATATGTGTATGACAGGTCTGCTGATGTCTGGAGGGACTTGAATGCAACTCTGCCTAATAAGACATATTTCTCACCTGGCCCTATGTGCCCTGTGGCACGTATGTACCTACCATACCTTAAAGGGGCACAAAAACATATCACGTCTTACGCTTATAAACGTTAATGTACAGGATCAGAACACATACAGTTCAGAGCAGTGCAGTCTTTCTATGCTATTTATTCAGCTTTTAAAGAACGCCTCCACAAGGGGATAGGCATTTTACATAATGTTTTACTTAAGGAAAATTTTGACATAGAAATTATTTTCCCTTTCTTGTAGATATAGGACATTTTAAAAATTTGGACTAATTTTCTGTATCGTTAATGTAATTTTGTATCATCTTTGAACATTGAATGTTAACTGATAATCTGATAGATTCGCAGAGTAGCCCTTTGTCAGTTGCTATTCTGTTTGAAGGAGTATTGTACTTTGTAGTTCTTATATAAAACATAATTTGTGTCGTTTGAATTTTATACTAACTTGCATCTAATTTCGTACCTTTCCACTCGCTGTGTCCGTTTGACATGGAAAAAACAATCTTCTTTGTACTGCAAACATTTAAACATTTATTCATGTATTCCCAACGTGGTTGATGTGTTACTGGTTACGTTTTAATGCAAAATGTTACAGCATTTTATTGCTTATGTAAGTTAAGCAAAAAGTCGCATGCTCACCACTTTAAGGTTCCTGTTTCCATGTGGGGAAACCAGTATTACAATAAATAAAATCATATTTTTTTAGTGATTGTGTTTCAGAAACTGACGGACAAATAGATGTTATAAGTTTCCCATAAAACTGATGGTGCGCAAAAAACTAAGACTTGCCCATGTTCAACATGATTAGAAGTAAATGTCATGTCTATTCATTTATGTTAACAAAGATAATAATTGGTGAAACGGTAGTTTGACTGTGATCCACAAAAAGGCCCAATATCTGCGCATGCATCAGGATAAACCAATAGCCCATCAGGGGCAAGGTGGCCCATGTACAGCTACTTTATAACACTAAAGTCACATCACACGTGCCAACATGCCAAAAATCGTAAAAAACTATCATCTTACGTGATACAAAGTGCCAAATATCAGCTCAGATAAGAACAAGAAATAGCCATATGTCTTCAAGTGTACTAGTGTATTTGCCTAGGACAGTAAGGCATGGAAGTTATTATCATCAGTAGGGTTGGGACCCGGTACCGGTACGAAAACGCATTTGTTTTTTTGATGGACCGGTCCAGAAAACCCGGACCTGAAAAAAAAAGTCGGTGAATCTGATGTTGGACCGATTAGCAGCTTGGCTATCTGCAGATGATGCCAGTATTACACGTGTTTTGAGGCATATTGGTCCAATAAAATAACAAGAGCGAAGTAGAGGAGATTTAACAGTCATTTTTATCACTTTTTATCACATATCCAGTACAGTCAAACTTGGTCTAACTTAACAGAGAAAGTTAGTGTTATTTGCGTGAAGGCAGACTACTCCACGAAACAGATCCCTTTGTAGCGAAATGGACCATGGTTTTGAGTATCGCCCATTGGTAGTAATTGGATCCAAGTTCAGGACCGGACACCTGGACCTGATCCTCTAGACCTGAACCGTGCCTGAATTTTCTGTACCGGTACCCACCCTAGCCATCATGTCATGTAGAGGACGGTAGTTAGATGCGTGACGACGCAGCTGTCACCCTGTCGCGTTCATAGATAAAGCATTTATGGTTTTTTTGTGGCTCTTTTGTCCTTGTTCTTTTATGGTTACTGGGCAACACCTCTTAGTGTTGGGGCGATCCACCCGTTAACGAATGCAGGTATACATGTAACGTTAGTTTTACTGAATATTATGATTGTATACCATTAGCTAGCTCAACTACCGTGGAATGTCAGATATATTATTTTTATTATCATTTTGTTATTCACAACTGACTTGCCATGCACCAAAAATCCTTCCATCTCGGTGGATGATGGTAGTACTGCAGCTGATACATTATGTGGGTAATCAGTACAGGCCTACCCTTTGACCTGTATCATACCATCATCATCAACATGGCTGCCGCAGACCAAGAAAGCCACGTCAGCGCAGTTCGTCCTCGTTCCTACCAAGACGAGAGCTATCTGCACGGGTTTCTTGGAACTGTGGGCGACTTACAGAAGGATGGGGTATTGCAGGATGTCGTTCTTGAAGTCGAGGGCCGGCGGTTTCCCTGCCATCGGCTTGTTCTGTCCGCGGCCAGCCCCTACTTCAGGGCCATGTTTACAAGTGACATGGCGGAAAGTCGACAGAAGTCGGTTGTTTTACAGGTAGGGTTGGCGCGACGTGTGGTTAGAATAGAGTGAAACAGGTAACTTTTGGAAATACATCTAGAACAGGTCAATGTTTGAAAAAACAATTTTTTTTATAATAGACTGTATTTGATGTGTCCCACTCTATGCCCCCTCCCCAGTTACTGACCTACTATATGGTATGTAGGGGTTAAAGGTCAACTTCGCGGGCCACATATTGTTATTATGAACATGTATATTTTAAACTAAAAAGTTAGTTTTGCTTACAATTATCAGGAACATGTAGCTATATGTGCAAGTGGCAGAGATTTTGTGGATAAAATTGAATGGGATGAAGATTTTACCCTCAATTAAAGACATTTGACATGTTTCCCTGCTGTACATGATGTTACCCTGATCATGATACCATATCTATAATAATCTCCACGCAGACTGTACGGTACCATTGGGTACTACATGCATCAAAAGCTGGCAAAGAAGTGTTGCATGCTTGGACTGTGCACTTGCTACTATTATGATATTATGATACTATCTTATGCAATCATAGAATCTGCTTGGGCATTATCTATACCCTGATGATATCTATACCATGATAATAGTATATTTTCCTTCTCTGATCTACGTATTTCTGTTACATTGTCTTGCAGGGTTTGGATGCGTGCATGTTTGGGGAGATACTGAGTTACATCTACTCGGGAACCCTCCATGTGTCCATGGACAAAGTGCAGCCCCTGTACCAGGCAGCCGACCTCCTCCAACTGGACTATGTGAGAGACACCTGCTGCAGCTACATAGCAATGAACGTGGAGAGCTCCACCTGTGTGAACCTGTTCAAGTTTGCTGATGTTTACTCTGTGGACATTGTCCGGAAAGCTTGTCTGCAGGCTATTGCCAGACACTTCATTGAGGTTAGTGTTCATATTGGCAACGGACGCTTAACTGTTAACGTAATAGTGATTGGAATAGCATAATATCATGACATCACAGATTGGATGTTCTTAGGCCTGCATGAGAGACACTGTCTATCTTCTGTTGTGTGCTTGTATGTAATACCCTCAGGTGATTTAAGGCCTATGACACGCGTGTAGCTATGTTAAAACGCTTCAATCCTCATAACTTTTTGTCGCGTAGTCGTATCAAGATGAAACTTCAAACACTGCTTAAACTATTTGAAATGTACTAGACACTGGTGGATCTTTATGTGGATCGATGGAATTTGGGGTTAGTAATACACATTTTGGTTAAAAAAGCATCGTTCACTTTGCATGTCCAAGCCTTGGCGAGGACAGCACGTTTAGCCTTTATATTCATCAAAATAAGAGATTCCCTCCTATAGATTAATTTTATCCGCGGCTAAAGCAAAAAGCTTGTTTTTTTCCTAAATTTTTGACAAAAATGAGCTGCAGTGAAAATACTTAAAATCAAAAAAAAAAGCCGCGGACAGTTTCAACAAACAAGTGCTTATACTTCAAAATACACTAACTTTTTCAGCAATACTGCTGTTTTGACCGAGGCTGAAGCCAATAAATGTGACTATGCAAGATGCTTCAGGCCGTCGTCAATCAAAGCTGTCGTTTTCCCGCCATTTTACATCCCCGCGGGTTCGAACGTTCGAACACGGTTCGGGCGGTACCAATGTGCAGCTCCTGCGGGGGCCTCATATTCTTAATGGCATTGAATTATGTCAATATATGATAAACACTTCATCAATACTTATACGGTTAGCACTTAGATGTCATTTCAAAATTAGTGTGCCCCATGCATAGTGAGTTCCTGTTTTGTAATGTAACGTTACATTATGAAATTGGACCGTTCTGAAAACTTGGCGGTCCCGCGGGTCACCTGAGGTTACGGAGTGGTTCGAAATTCATGTTCGGTTCCATCACCCTGGTAACCTTGCGAGGCCACGCCCTTTTCCCCTCCCCGGCGAACTCCATCGAATCACAGGCCTTAAGTTACCCGAGCCGGGGTGCCAGAGTGGGGCAGTGTACTAGTATTCAAAGATGGGATGGATGAAGTAGGTACATATACAGTGATCATGTCTTTTAAGGGTAGTTTAAATTGTCAAAGTCGGCAGAGAAGATACCACAATAGGTCCTGTGTACCAGAAACGAGATGACTTGTTTTGTTTAGACAGCACACTGTGATATCTGGTCTTCTTGCTGTATCCCGACTGGAAGTTGGCAAGCCAATGGGTAAGTCCTAATCTGAACCCCATCTTATTACACCAATGGGCTGGCTATGCAGGTATGGATATACATGTACCCATATGTCCAAAGAAGAGTAAGCCACAAACCTTATCTCGTCTGCACATTCTTATCTTCTTGTATGCGAGAACAGCATTAAGACACACATTTCTTCAGTATCTTGTTACATGGTATATACTCTTTACCA
Organism: Branchiostoma floridae; assembly: GCF_000003815.2. Lineage (NCBI taxonomy): Eukaryota > Metazoa > Chordata > Leptocardii > Amphioxiformes > Branchiostomatidae > Branchiostoma > Branchiostoma floridae. Next base: position 11,740,037 of record NC_049995.1, read on the forward strand.
CCAAAGTTTTCCTGCAGCGAGGAGTTCTGCAGCCTGAGTGTGAATCAGCTACTTGAGATCATCAGCCATGATGAGCTTGGCATTACAGAGGAGACAGCAGTGTGGGAGGCTGTGGTGAGATGGGTAGAGCACAGCAGGGAGGACAGGTGTGTGTCAGTGATCTATAGACAATTTGTCTAATCTGTCAATAAGTTGATGGGTACAAAAACCTGACTTTGATGCAGACATTATTATATTGGCCTTTACATTCTGCCAGATTGGGTTCAGTATTCAACTTCCATTGATTTACCACTAGTTTTCTGTTATGTCAAAGAAGAATAAAATTAAAACAAAATAGACTCAAATCACTTTCCCTACCATGTTCCCTACAGACTTCAACGCCTACCCAGCATCCTCCCTCACATCCACTTCAACCTGCTGACCTCAGCCGACAAGAATTCTATCTTAGAACACCCCTTGGTCAGGGCGGTTCCTGGGAGTTCTAAGGCCATCAGGAGTCTGGCCAAGAAGACTTCCAACCTGAAGAAGAGATCTGGAATGGAGACAGTGGAAATGGCTCTGCTTTTCTCTGAAAGGTGTGAAACTAAGCACATGCATATGTCGTTCTCCCATATCAATAAATGTCTGGAAAAGGTATATTTTCTTTGATGGCAAGTGCAATTTTAGCCCCCCCCCCCCCGGTTACCGAGAGAGATATTGCTCCTTTTAATTGATGAAAGGCAATGCATGCATTTTTCTCTGTCTTGTAAATTGCTGCATATGAAGTTAATGGCAGTCTTTATCTTGTCCATCTTACTTTCTGTAAACTTTCTGCATACCCAAATTGCATTGCATGAGGATTGCATATCACACCATATTTGTACTGAATGGAATAAGTTGTATATCTGGACAGATTTTTTTTTGGTTCACTTATTTACTAACGGCACAATAGAGGTGGTGTTTAGGTATTTTTAATTTTCACCTGAGTGGAGTGAGGAAATTATAATGTAAAGTGCTTTTCCCAAGGGAATAGAATAACAACCTTTCATGGATCGAACTCAAAGCCCCCAGGTTCCGAGTCAACAACCACAAGGCCGCCAAGGCACATTATGTTACTGCTTTGCATGCAACTTAACATGTGTTTAATACTTCCATGTCCATGTGTTATGCCCTCCACAGCAGAGACGAGATGCTGTGGATTGACCCGGAGAAAGGGAAGTACATCAGATGTCACAACGACATACATCCAATTACAGGAGCAGTAACCAGTGATAATGACATCTACATTCTGGGACTTGAGACTTACGATTTACGCAAAAAGTATGCCCTGTTCAAGTACAACCATGCGGAGAACAAGTGGGAACGAAAGTCTTCACTACGATGGTATGACCCGGACACTGATGACGACCTATTCGAGTTCCTTATTGATGTCGATGGACAACTTTTTTACCTCATTGTGACATTCTCAATGATAGAGTTGAAGAAGTACAACCAGCACACAAACACGTGGCACAACTGTTCCACACCTCAGCATGATGAATGGTTTGAGTGGTGTGTGGCAGTGTCCTGCAATCGGCGCATCTATCTCTTCACACACGCTGTCTTCACACAGACAGAAGTACTGAGTTACAACCCAAGGGCAGACCAGTGGTGCAGGAAACCCAAGTCAGACCATATTCTTGATTTCCAGAACGCTGTTGCCATGGGAACAAAGATCTTCTGTACAGATTCAGACTTCGAACAGACAATAGTGTACGACACCAAGACAAACAAATGGTTCAGGCTTCCAGGATGGCTGAAGTCGCCGCTGAGCACAAATAAGGAAATCGAACACATCACTCTCTTTGCACTCCAAAACAAGCTGCATGCAGTTGTAGATCATTCTATAAACTCAAGTTCAGATGGGTTGATAAGAGTCCAGCAGGTGTTCCTGTATGACAGGTATGAAGGTATTTGGAAAGAGTTGTCTGTCCTGCCCGAAGGACCTTGGGCAGTATATCATCCGATGGTCCCAGTGGCTCATATGTGCCTACCGTATCTGAATGCCCGAAGTCATGCCACACACACACAGGTTACAGCAATCACAGAGGGCACATGAAGTGCATAGTGTCACCACTACAGCTCGTTGAAGATTTGGTGAATACTGCCAGAATGAAGTCCAAAGTTTTTTTAAGTTTGTGTATTTTTACAACGTTTGATAGAGTTTTTTTTCTTAATTACATTATAAGGTAAACGTTTTCCTACATCTTGTTCAAACCAATTAGATTAAGTTTAGTGTTGGATGATGCTGAGGACACAGTGAAGGATGTAGTTTTTCCAGTTCACTCACATGTATTTTCCTCTATTATTTTTTAAAACATGTACCAGTAAATATTCATGATATACTTCAATGGTCTATCTTCCTTCCTTTTGAGCTACCGCGCTAGTGAATGTCTACTGTGCCATATGTTGAAATTATGAGATTATAAAGTTTTTAGGGAACGCAGACGATCTGGTGACTTCTTGACAATATTTTTTATTTACTAAGCCCTACGTCTATTTTTTTACAATCAATAAACGATTAAGACACAAATTTTAAAGTAGTCTTTATTAATACGAGTTGCAAAGGCCCTATTGAAGGATTATCCTCATAAAGTAAACGGAAAATGTTCGAGGTGCTTTTATGTTTGCTGTTTTTGTAGCAAAAACAGATCACTTCTTCATCGCGAACGTAAAATCACCACGAACATTTCGCTTCGTTCACTCGGTGGTTTTATTCGGTGGGTATAGCAAAGAATTTTGACAAGACATAGCAATGACGTTTTGACACCATGTACACATCGGGGCGGGTCATTAGCCCTTAATTGTATCACACTAAAATAGATACCCTTGGAGACGCTCATTAACCAGTGGGATGGATACCAAGTGTGACAAGTGTGAAGGCTCTATCTTATCGGTATCTCCAATATCAAACCTACACTCAAGTTAACTTACGAAACACAGAACTTAGTTGTACAGGTATCGTTTATCCCTCAAACACCCGAGTGGGGTCCATTTGGGCCACAGGCGTACATTTTGAAGTGCCATTTGAACATTTTTGATCTGAAGAAAAAATCCTTCCGTGACTTTGTCAGTCAATATGTCTTATACCTTCTTCCAAGTTTTCGCAAAGATTGGTACAATAATGTGGAAATTATAAAAAAAGTTTGTGTTCAGTCCCTCTGGGGTCCAAACAGACCCCAGCAAAAATATGCAGTTTTTAAAACAATCTTTGGAAACTAACTCCTGAACCACTTATAGTATGACTACCAAACTTTCAGACAATAATAAGAATGTAAACCTAAATCATCACAAAAATTTCTGTGTCATCAACATGTAATTTGACGACATTATAACGTCATTTACCTAATCAGGGTGGCCATCTTGGATTTTGAACAATGACGTCGTGAAATTAGCATAAATTTTAAGTCATGAAAATTACATTGAATTTCATAGAATTTAATTGTTGTCAGAAAACAGGTGTAGTTTACCAAGAAAACCTTTTTCGAATTGAAATTGTCAAATTTTGGCAAAAATATGCCTGTTAGAATATGGTTGCCATGGCAACCCCCAAAAATGATAAACTTACTTTATTGACCAAAAACTTTTGCGAACAATATTTTGTGATAAATTACCGTTAAAATAAGTTTCGTAGCTTTAGCTCTAGCCGGTCATGAGTTATGCGACATAAATGTTGCTGAAGGCCTCAAAATTCCCCTATCTGGTCGAAATAGGTTTAGTGCAAAACGTGGTCCTTCTGAACTTTTGCATAAATTATGATGATGAGTTGGAATTAGCAACACCTTAACATCTCAAAATCTTCCTCTTACATTGACGAAGCAATGTATATACAATGATCGCCGATACGAAATGGTACTGAGATTTTATGAACAAAACATTTTGGGGTCCGTTTGGACCCCACTCGGTCATTTTAGTCGCAAAAAAAGGTCGGGTGCTTGAGGGTTATGTACAGTTATAATAAGCATCTCTCGAGATGAAGGCAAAACTGTTACTGCTACATTATGTGGGTAATCAGTATATCACTAGCCACCTTTAAACCCAGGGGTCATGCCATCATTATCAACATGGCCGCCGCAGACCAAGAACTCCACGCCAGCGCAGTTCTTCCCCGTTCCTACCAAGACGAGAGCTATCTGCGCGGGTTTCTTGGAACTGTGTGTGACTTACAGAAGGATGGGGTGCTGCAGGATGTCGTCCTTGAAGTCGAGGGCCGGCGGTTTTCCTGTCATCGGCTTGTTCTGTCCGCGGCCAGCCCTTACTTCAGGGCCATGTTTACAAGTGACATGGCGGAAAGTCGGCAGAAGACGGTTGTTTTACATGTAGGGTTACTGTGATGTGTGGTTAGAATTGAGCGATCTATAGGGGACATTCATGGATTCTACGTATCATAGGGGAAAACCCATTTTTACCAAAATATAAAAATCTCATTTTCTGTGTCCCTCGCTATGCCCCCTCCCCACTTACTGACGTCTTTGGTATGTAGGGTCAAAGGTCAACATAGTGGGTCGCAAATTACAATCATGAGCGTATGTTTTTAACAAAAAAATAGTTTCTTATAGTTAATGTCAACATTTCGTTATATGTTCAAGACGTAGTAGAGGTAGGGTTACCGTGATGTGTGGTTAGAATTGATAGAGTAAAACAGAAAACTTTAAAAGTCCCTACGTATCGTAGAGAACTGTTATTCATTGTTAATCAACCCAAAGCAAGCAAGGCCCTATCCACTTACTAGTACTGACCTCTTTGTTATTAGCCCTTTCACAGAGGTTACTACTAGCACGCATGTGCGGGAAATAGGTATCCTAGGAAATTCTAATGTCAAAGGAGCACTTAGTCATTTCGACCAACAATGTCCGGAACGTAATGGCAACGCAAAATGGCGAAATGTTTCCGTTCTGGGCCCTTCACCTTTGACATACCACCCAGAATTCCTGTCGCCCGCACATCCGTAGTGAATTCTGTGATTTAGCTAATTCATGAGCTAAAAATCAACTTGGAAAAATCATTATGAGCATGTATCTTTAGCTAAAATAGAATAGGTTACAGTTATTAGAAACAGATCAGGAACAAGCATGTGAAATAAGAAAAGTAGAGCGTAATCAGCGTATACAGATAGAATAGCTAAATAGGATAAACATTTGATCTTCATTTGGTAATCAAAGTAATACGTGATATTTTCTCCCTGATAACAATAGGTTAAATGGAAAACGTTTGGACATTGTTACATTACTTTGTTTTGCAGTGTTTGGATGCAAGCGTTTTGGGAGAGATCCTAAGTTACATCTACTCAGGAACCATCCATGTGTCCATGGACAAAGTGCAGCCCCTGTACCAGGCAGCCGACCTCCTCCAACTGGACTATGTGAGAGACAAATGCAACAGCTACATGGCCATGAACGTGGAGCGCTCCACCTGTGTGGACCTGTACATGTTTGCTGATGTCTTCTCTCTGAACAATGTCTTGATACTTTGCCTGCAGTCGATCCATAGAAACTTTGTTGAGGTGAGTCTATTATTTTAGAAGGTTACGTTTTCTCTCCCAGAAAGGGTTTGGAATCTGTCAAGAAGAGTTTTCATTCATTAGATTCTTAGCTGTTATAGAAGAATAGAGCAAACTTTTGATGCTATTTTTTTTTTCAGTTTTCACAAACCGTTACCAATGAAACTATATATGTACATGAACTCTGTACCCCATGCACAGGTTGCCTCCAGCGAGGAGTTTTGCAGCCTGAGTGTGAATCAGCTGACTGAGATCATCAGCCACGATGAGCTGGATGTTACAGAGGAGATAACAGTGTGGGAGGCTGTGGTGAGATGGGTGCAGCATAGTAAGAAGGAGAGGTATGTTTTGATGTCTACCTTGTCTCTACTTCATTGCATAATTGACTGCAGAAACTTTCTTCTTTTGGCAAATGGCATTTGCTACTTTTAAGGTTTGTTATCCCAGAAATCTTTGCAGCAAGGTAAAAAATAATGCCATCATCTATCCTGTAGACTGCACCACCTACCCAGCATCCTCCCTAACATCCGCTTTAACCAGTTGACCTCAGACGACACGGCAGCCATTTTAGAACACCCCCTTGTTAAGGAGGATTCTGGGATTTCTGAGGTCATCAATAATTTGATACAGAAAGGGAACCCCGCCCTGAAGTCGAGGCATGGGGTTACCATGGAGATGGCTCTGCTATACAAGTTAGAGCATAGGTTGGTAAATACTTTTTCTTTATCATTATATATTCGTTGGATTTTCTACGACTTGAACAATTATCTATACTAAAGCAACTTTTTGTAAGACCACAAGACAAAATTTCGTGACAGTGTATGTTGTGGGTTTGGTCTTATCCGTAAAGAAAAGGCATGACTTTGCTGTCCAGTTTCATTTGAGTTTGCAATTTATTTTATTCCCCTTCAGTTCAAATGAGCTCCTCTTCATGAACCCTCGGGAAGGGAAGTACATCAGCTGCAGCTATAAAGCTGAAGACTTTCCTGGTTACACAGCCACCACAGTCACCGGTGATAACAGCATTTACATCCTGAAAACAAAAAAAGAATCAGAGGGAGAGGAACAGCTTTCTCTCTTCAAGTACAACCATGTAAAGAATGTTTGGGAACTTGCAGATTTGTCCTCAACATCCAGGGAACCGGGAACCCACATCAAGTACCTTTTTGAAGTTGATCAGATTTTGTATTACATGTATATCATTATGGTTGATTATTACGATCCATCTCGAAAAGTTCCGTTGAGAAAGTACAACCAGCACACAAACCAGTGGCAGGAGTGTTCACAGCTACGACCGAAGGACAGTAGATACCACGGTGACTGTGCAGCATTGTCCTGTGGCGCACACCTCTATTTCCTCACAAGCACGGAAGTGCATCGCTACGACCCAATGGAGGACAGGTGGAGCAAGCGGACCCCACCGGGGATCATTGATGTAGTCCATACAGCTGTTGCCATGGGAACAGAGATTTTCTGTACAGATCTCTACTTCGATAAGACCATGGTGTACGACACAGAGTCAGACCGCTGGCAGAAACTTCAGTTTGCCGCCCCCTGAACACGATTATATGGATGTTGATCCTAGTCTTTTCGTAATGGAGAACCAGCTGCACATATTCTTAAGATATATTAGTGACTTTGAGGAAGAAGAAGAAGAAGACAAATATCGGGTATATGTGTATGATAGGTCGGATGACGCCTGGAGAGACTTGAAGGCTACTCTGCCCAATGAGAGTTATACAACGTGTGCCTGCTATTGCCCTGTTGCACGTATCAGTCTACCATATCTTAATGGTACATGAAAACATTATGTTGTACTTTCCAATATTTATAAGCAAGATAAGAATATGTCAAAGACAATGCAAAACCGATTAACAACATTTGTTGAGATCTCGAGCTATCTCCAATGCCCATAAATGGGACAGCTTTTATATTAGATTTCATTGTTGGGTACAACTTTACAGACATACTTTCTTCTTTCTAGTATAAGGGACTGATGTAACGGTTATGACTTACTTAGACTTACATGTAGACTTAGTATGTCTTGTTTCTAGTAACACATTGGGCAGCAAGCAGTCTCCATTCAGGGCGGTTCTGACTCAAATCAGTAGTTAGTACCTGATGTAGTCAGCCAGGTACCATCCTGATTTACTAGGCCTCCCATGCTGTTCTCAAACCAACTCACGATCTAGTTTGTGAGTGGAGAGTATGTAAGCCCTGGTAAAGTACAAGTAGCCAATGCTGTCACATTTCCAAACGGTGTCCGGGTCGGGCAGCTTTCGGGGACGAAAAGTATAGTATTAAAGAGAAAGAAGTACACACAACGCAATAAATCGGTCATAATTTGTATATATTCCTTGATGTGAAAATATTTTTGTTAGTTCCCCCAAATATCCCGGCTGACCCTAGGTTTGAAAATGTGTCCGTATAAAATGCCATCCATGCTAAGACATATAACCTTTGTGAAGCTTTTGCAATAATTGTACACGTAATTCAACGGTAATGTTCAACTTGTACATTTGATACGTTATTTGCGAGGTGTAGGTAACATTTTGTGTTGATTACTTTGCAGTTTTGTTTCACTAAAGAAGCCAGTTGCGAAGTTACATCTATTCATTTTTAGATCCTGTGTATTTTTTTTCTTGCCGTGTGCGATTAATTTCGTAACTTTATATGTTAGCCTGACTAAGTTGCACTTCTGGATACCCATTACTGACCAGGACCCTCTGGACGTCGTAGAGCCCAGGACGGTGACAATTTGTTCAATACAATTTCATTTAGATTATGCCGGTTGACAAGTTTCCCAGTTGTGTTTGAAAAATGTATCGTCTTGTGTCATTTTTTTTAAACAATAAACACCTACTGATGGAACAAAGAGTCGTTCTTTTGTGAACTGCTATACATTATGATCAATACGGATCATTGTACTTTGTAGAAGCGACCAGGACATGTCAAGTTCCATGGTAGTGTAAGAAACCAAAAATTGCCAGAAATTCTTGTTTTCATGCAGTGTCTTGGAAAAAAAAAACATTTATGATTTGTGTCTCTTTGAATACCACTAAAGATGGCAGGTAAAATGCAACTTATACTGTAAAGTGTTAATGCAGGTTATCAGTCAGATAAACCTCTCGTGGAAGGTTATATTTTGACAAGATTTTTTTATTCACTTCTGGTGATTGTAACTCGCTGCCTCTATGGTCTCTATATCTATCAAGTGTCAGGACCTTCTCACGTAGTAGTTGCCCTCGGACTGCCAATGCACCCAAAATCCGTCTTCTTGATATATGATAGTAAGGTATTAATGTATTACTCCGAGTGGGCCTAAAACGTAGTAAAAGAGATCCGAGCCAAAAAATGAAAGGCTGCATTGAAGCGTGTTTTAGCGGTCAAAAAATTTCTCTAAGCCAGCTAAAGTGATCTCAAAAGTTAGATTGGTGAAAGTTTGATTTCAACTGAGGAAAGTAGCAGGTAAGGTTTGGCAGCCGCTCACTTGGTCGGAGGTACACAGTGCATACTGCTACGCTATGTAGATAATCAGTGTATATAACTCACCTTTGACCTTACTTTAATCATCATCAACATGGCTGCCGCGGACCACGTCAGCGCAGATCGTCCTCGTTTCTACCAAAACGAAAGCTATCTACACGGTTTTCTTGGAACTGTGGGTGACTTACAGAAGGATGGGGTACTTCAGGATATCGTCCTTGAAGTCGAGGGCCAGCGGTTTCCCTGCCATCGGCTTGTTCTGTCCGCGGCCAGCCCGTACTTCAGGGCCATGTTTACGAGTGACATGGCGGAAAGTCGGAAGGAAACGGTCGTTTTACAGGTAGGTTCGGTGTTACGTATGGTTTTAGTAGAGTGAGAAAGAGAACTTCCAAATGCGGTACGTATCACAGACAACGTAAAAATAATAGAGAAAACCCATTGTTTACCAAACTACCAAATATTGAAATGTCCTTTGATGCCCATAATCCCCCTCCCCATCTACTGGCCGCTCCTTGGGGTTAAAGGTCAACTTTGGAAGGAGTGGCTGTAGTAGACACACACGGTGTTATACCGCGCCTTTACGGAGTGGCTGAAAACATGTATTTTCAATTGAAAACACAGTTTTACAGTTATCAGAAACGTGTGGCTATACGTGCAAATAGTAGCTGTGGAAGTGAGAGCAAGGAGTGAGTAAGTGAGCAAATAGAGTAGAGTTACTTATATAGGACCTTAATAATAATATTTAATAATAAAATGAAAATGTGACTCTCATATTACAAAAGAAATAAATTTGTGATATTTTCCCCTACTATATATATACATGTACCCCAATATATGAAACGTTTGCACATTGTTGCATTTTATTATTGTTTTGCAGGGCTTGGATGTAGACATTTTTGGGGAGATCCTGAGTTACATCTACTCGGGAACCATCCATGTGTCCATGGACAAAGTGCAGCCCCTGTACCAGGCAGCCGACCTCCTCCAGCTGGACTATGTGAGAGACACATGCGGCACCTACATGGCCATGAACGTAGAGGGCTCCTCCTGTGTGGACCTGTACAAGTTTGCTGATGTCTTCTCTGTGGACATTGTCACAAAGAGTTGTCTGAAGTGGAAGGCCAGTCACTTTACTGAGGTTGGCCTTCATACCGGGTTATTCAGATATTACAAATAGCAATTCCATTTTGTATTATTTATATTGCACACACTGAAATTGATATAGAACTAAAGAAAATATGTGATTGAAATTTGGAAATGAAGCTTTGTATCATTTATGGAAAATAGACCCAGCATAACAAAATGTCTTTGAAAAAAGACCAGGGGTGGGTTACGGTACAGAAAATACAGGTTCGGTTCAGGTTCAGAGCATCAGGTCGACCGGTCCATAACCTGGACCTGAACCTGGACCTGATTCAGTCTGAGAGAACGTGTGAATGGACGATACTCAGAATGATGGTCAATTTCGCAACAAAAAAAATCTGTATTTTTTTTGGGGGGGGGGGGGATTCAACTCCCACTGGCATTTTAAAATTATACAAGGCTAACTGCCTCTACAATTGACTGTAAACTTGGTAGAAATGACTATAGACTCTACTTTACTTCGCTCTTGTTATTTTTCTAGACCGGTAAGCCCCGAAACATGTGAATTCATGATCATATAATCTGTTTATTTTCCAAAAGGTCCAACATTCGGTCTACCAAATTTTTTCAGGTCCGGTTTTTCTGGACCGGTCGAAGAAGAAAAATTGGTTTGGTACCAGTACCGGTACACGGGTGTACCGGTACTGGTACCAAACCATTTTTTCTTCTTCGACTGGTCCAGAAAAGGCGGATCTGAAAAAATTACACCAGTGTACCAGTACCCGGCCCCAATATGGACACTTGAAAATAAGAACATTTTGATGTGCAAAGATTATGTGTGACAGGTCGTTGAGTGATGAAACAAACTGCTACTTTGCTGCGTGCTTGAGAAGCTGGTGTGTTATGCCGATGTGCGGTTGTACTGGCTGTACAACTACAGATACAAAGAATTTAGTTGTATTTTCGATCAGCATAATACAAGTTGCCATATACACATTTACTCTTGTATGTCCGAACAATATTAATTCACACACATCGTGTATTTTGCATCTCTACAGGTTGCCTCGAGTGAGGAGTTCTGCAGCCTGGGTATGAATGAGCTGACAGATATCATCAGCCACGATGAGCTGGATGTTAAAGAGGAGACAACAGTGTGGGAGGCTGTGGTGAGATGGGTACAGCACAGCAGGAAAGACAGGTGGGTGTCAGTGCTGTATAAGTGAATACTGTGGTTTTAAAATGCAAAAAACATGTAAATAAATGACTATGAAACATGTTTGATAAAGACGCTGCTGCCTTACTACAAAATCAACTGAAGCCACCCCTAACCCTGAACCCCACAGACTGCACCACCTACCCAGCATCCTCCCTCACATCCGCTTCAACCTGCTGACCTCAGACGACACGGCAGCCATTTTGAAACACCCGCTGGTCAAGGAGAATCGTAAGAGTTCTGAGGTCATCAGAAAGGTGACACAGAAAGGGAATCCCAACCTGAGGCCGAGGCTTGGAATGTATACAGAAGTGGCCATACTGAAAAATTGGGCCGAAAAGTTGGTTTATACTTATTTGTTAGATTTTTGAAGCTGTGAACAGTCCTTGCACAATATTATTCCACATTTAATTGTCCTGTAAGCATTGGATATACAATGTATCTAATTCAGAACTACATATATTCAAGGCCATTTCCTAACAGACTACATGATTACATTTCATAGAACAGTGCATGCTGTGATTTCAGCCTCATTATTATACTAGTAAAAAGATTTAACCCTATTCAGACCAGGCCTTTTTGGGCATCCCTGGTGCTTTTGAGGCCCGCTCTTTCTGACTCCTATAACTCTAAAACGATTTATCATATGGCCACCAAATTTTTCGAGCATGATGTAGACATAATATCTAACAATTTAAAGATAAATGACGCAACGATGACTCAATGTAATGTAATTATGACGTCATCAATTTGACCTTATTGGCTGGAACCATGAAAAGGCGGTATTCCCAGAAAACTTGAAGGCATGCTACAAAAATGTAACCGCAAGTGCAGATGACAGTCTCTATCTAAGATACCAGTTGGGCTCCACCATCTTATATCTACCTCCTTGAATGTTCAAAACTATATTATTGGCGATAAATAATCGCGAAAGACAACGGAAATAGACTAAGAATGTTCATTTAGACGTTTTTTATGAAAAAATACCAGTTAGTTACAACTTATTAGAGATAATAAGCTAGTTATTCTTGATCTGTTCACACCGTCCGCCATCTTGGATTTTTGCCCGTGACATCATTACATCAGCATAATTTATGCAAAATTAATTACGAAAGATATTCTAGATAATGTGCGATGTAATATACGTAAGAAAATAGCAGTGATATAGCAAATAAACGTGAAAATACATTGTTAGAACCGAAATTTGCGATTTTCGTCAAAAGTGTCTGTCAATAAACGGTTGCCATGGCAACAAGAAAAATTGAATATTTTCAAACATTGTAAAATTCTTCCCAACTAATTTTAGGAAAAGTCACCAAGTTTGTTTGGTGACTCTAGCGTAAGCCGTTCTTGGTGACTCTAGCGTATGCCGTTCTGGCGTTATGCGACATGAAAGTTCATGGACCTCAAAAGCCTATCCCCAATCTGAATAGGGTTACGTTTCTTCAAGTCCATATTTATTTACAATTTCCGATGTGTTTTTCCTTCTCTAGTGGCATTGAGCTCCTCTTCATAAACCCTCGGGGAGGTAAGTTCATCAGCTGCACTTACAGCCCAGAAGACCTTCCTCGTCCTTCACACATGACAGTCACCAGTGATAACGAGATCTATATCCTGACAAGAGAGGAATCAGAGGTTGAAACTCAGCTGTCCCTGTTTAAGTACAACCCTGCTAAAAACGTGTGGGAAGATGCAGGTGTGCCCTCAATATCTAGAGAGCGGCATCAGAAGTGGTCTTTCTTCAAGGAACTGCTCTTTGAAGTTGATGGGACTTTGTATTACGTTCCTGTTGATGAAGATCGGTCTTTGGTGCAGATGAAAAAGTACAACCGGCACACGAAACAGTGGCTGGAGTGTTCACCGTTGCACTTCGACGATTTTGAAGACGGTGATGACCCCCCTCATGCACTGTCTTGCGGTTCACACATCTATCTCTTAGCAAACGAGGTCATGCATCGCTACGACCCGAGCCTGGACCAGTGGAGCAAGCGAACCCCACCGATGGACATGCCTGAACTCTCTACAGCCGTCGCCATGGGAACAGAGATTTTCTGCGCAGACGTTGACTTTACTGATACCATGGTGTACGACACAGAGTCAGACCGCTGGCAGAAACTGCGATGCTTGCCAAACGCAGAAGACCTTGATATTGATGATCTTCCCTATCTTTTCGTCTTGGAGAATCAGCTCCACATATTGGTAACCGGTGCATACAACGCACCTGTGGTATATGCGTATGACAGGTCTGCTGATTCCTGGAAAGACGTAGCCACCCTGCCCAATGAGAGATATCATGCGTATGGTTGTTCTTCCCCTGTGGCACGTATATACCTACCATATCTTAAGGAGGCATAAAAACACTACTTCTTGCGCGCACATTTTTCAGCGTTGATGTAAATTATAATGATCTAGAGAGCACTGTTCACTGGACCGTTAAGTTCAATGAAAATTTTGTTTAGGTCTCGGGTTTTGCCGAATGCCTCCACTTTGTGAGAGGCCTTATGATATCGCACTTTTATACTTTTATGTAGCAGTTTGATCTTTGACAAAAGCCTTTGCTTTTTTCTTATAATTATCGGACATTTACGGAATTGAAATTGTGTTTCACGTAAGTGCCAATTTGGGACTGACCGAAGTGATTTCTTGTGTCTTCAGGTCTAACAACAGTTGTTATATCTTTCGTAAAACTTTGACATTTTCTGTAGTTGTATTGTATTATTAGATTTCTAATGTTACTTATAGTGTGCTTAATTTTGTATCTGTTTTTTCGTACGTCATATACGTTAGCCTAACTAAATCACACAGGTAGCAAACCTGACACTGGCTAGACCCCCCAGGGAGGGACTAGATCCCTGGCTGGTGAAATGTTGTAACGCCGTGAGGAATGATGAGGATCATACGGACTAACTTGTTATATGTTCTCTGATCTTAACTCTTGCCAAAGAAGCTACTTTCAATGTTATACACATTTAGTTAGATTGCACCAGTTTTTATGTTTCTATATATCTTTTCGGATCGAGTTTCAACAATAAAGATCTACTGATAGGTACAAATACATCTATGATTTTTAAATTTCTTAATTAAATTACACAAATCAACTGTCGATTTGCATGATATGTATTTTATTGTGTGCGTCATTACCTAAGCTATATAAACACAGAAAGTCATTGCAATCCTGACTGATGTGTTACGCCAAAGTGTGGTTTTATGCCCTATGTCGATATCGATACAGATACAGATCCGTCAACACATTCTAGAGATATTCTCCTGTAAGCTTTGCGACAAAATCGACCCCCGTACTTACTGTTACATTATGTGGGTAATCAGTGTGTACCTTTTGACCTGAGGTCATACCATCACCATCAACATGGCTGCCGCAGACCACGAAACCCACTCCAGCGCAGTTCGGTCTCGTTCCTACAAAGACGAGAGCTATCTACACGGTTTTCTTGGAACTGTGTGTGACTTACAGAAGGATGGGGTACTGCAGGATGTCGTCCTTGAAACCAAGGGCCGGCGGTTTCCCTGCCATCGGCTTGTTCTGTCCGCGGCCAGCCCCTACTTCAGGGCCATGTTTACAAGTGACATGGCGGAAAGTTGGCAGAAGACGGTTGTTTTACAGGTAGGGTTGGCGTGACGTGTAGCTAAAATAGAGTGAAGCAATGGCCGTTCAAATGTGCTATGTATTATAGAGAACACATCAAGCAGTAATTTAAAACTCTTGGTTAAACAAAACCAACAAATGTTTAACTTCCCCTCAATATATTCCTCGCTATGCCCCCCTCCCCACTAACTGACCTCTTTAGTATCTAGAGTTAAAGGTCAACTTTGCGGGCCACTCGTAATCATCATGAGCATCTGTCAACTTTGCG